>NC_053439.1:32367791-32555407 GCF_007990345.1 Gossypium hirsutum | reverse complement strand
TAGGTTGCTTGGACTCATCTATTTTGCGGGGTCAGGCCGTCATCGAAGTCATCACACCGGATAGCAAGTTTTGGTACTTTCTTCTTAGTTGGCTTAGAAGAACATTTTGGCATGTATAAGCTATTGAATGTGGCAGTCCAGTAACAGATTCACAATAAAAAAATCAAAAAAAGTAAAGGAATAATGATAATAAATAGTAACGAAGCCGATGAGTTGTTCATAGAATAACGAAAAGATATATGGCATATATTAAGAGATAATCAGATTTGTGGACAGGACAGAACGGTTCTGGATTCCCTGCTCCACTTTGGAAATCATTATAAATTAACCAGAGATAATAGGGTCATACAATATGTACAGATTCCCTCTGAGTCTAGTTTTCATAGAAACAAACGGTATCAGTATTGAAGCCCCGTGCAGGGAGATATCCAAGTCGTAATGGGCAAAGGTCAGTGTAGTCAACCCCTGCAACATGGGAGACTTGACTAATAACTGTACTAATTGGCCCGACCAAAATTCTAGAAAAAAATACATAGATGGCACATGAGTCTAGTTTCTGGGAAAAATCACGAAACTGATTTTCGAGTTACGAAACTCAAGATATGATTTTAAAACGACTAGTACACAGATTGGGTAGTGTCTGGAAAATAAATTTTATAAGGGTTAAAGTCAGTTAACACTCGTGTTCGACTCCGGTGTCGGTTTCGGGTTCGGGGTGTTACATTGATTGGTATCAGAGCTATGGTTTAGTCGGTTCTAGGACTACCATAGCGCGTATGAGTCTAGCTATACATGCCGAATGTTAATGTTTAAATGTGTGATGACTTCGACGGTTGAAATGTTTTTGTTTTGATTAGTAAATGGACCCCGGTGAAGAAAGAACCCTAGCGGATGACGTTGAGAGCGTAGCGGCTGCTCTGTACAAGGGACGCCGCCTGTTGAACCTCAGTCATCTGCGAATAATCAAGGTGAGGGGCTAACAAGCCTCTTACCATGATGAATGATGGTCGCGCAATATGCCGAACCACCCGCTGTCCACATTCCCAATTTGAATATCCACCCAGAGCCTGTAATGCCATCAGTCGCTGATCCTGTGAGGCTGAGTAAGCCACCTGTAGACTTGATTAGGAAGCGTGGGGCCGAGGAGTTCAAGGCCATAGTAACTGATGATGCGAAAGGGCCGAGTTCTGGCTGATAACACCATTCGGGTGTTCGATGAATTGTCATGCACACCCGACGAATGTCTAAATGTGCTGTATCTTTGTTGCGAGACTCAGCCTACTATTGGTGGAGGACCTTGATTTCCATAGTCCCGAACGACGAGTAACTTGGGACTTCTTTCAAACGGAATTCCGAAAGAAATTTATTAGCCAACGGTTCATTGATCAGAAGCGTAAGGAGTTCTTGGAACTCAAGCAAGGCCGTATGACTGTATCTGAATACGAACATGAATTCGTAAGACTCAGTAGGTATGCCCGGAGTGTGTAGCTGATGAGGTTGCTATGTGCAAAAGATTCGAGGAAGGATTGAATGAAGATTAAAGCTACTAATGGGTATTTTGGAAATAAAAGAATTCGTAACACTAGTCGAACGAGCCTGCAAGGCGGAAGAACTTGGAAAGGAGAAGAGGAAGGCTGAATTGAAGCTAGAGATTATCGTAAAAGATCGACGGGTAAAGCTCCGTTCTCAGCTGTAAAGAAGTTCAGGGAGGACATTAATAAGTCGAGGGCGACTGCGGGAATTTCCATCAGGGCAAGACCATCGATGGGCTCCCGAGCTACTTCGGTAGCTAGTGTGGGCAATAATCGTCACGAGAAACCTGAATGTCCCCAAGGTGGAAGACGACACCTAGGTGAATGTTGGGGCAAGTCTACTAGCAGGGCCTGTTACGGATGCGGTTCGAAGGACCACTTCATTAGAGATTGCACGGAACTGGATGAGAAGAATAAGATTCAAGGTGCAAGACTAGTGGAGTGACATCTAGAGGTAGACCACGAGAATTTAGGAGGCAGGGTGGTAGTCAGAGGGGGCCTCTGATACGGCCGATCGAGCCGAGAACCGTACTCCTGCTAGAGAATGCCATTCGCGCACGAGGAGGCATCCCCCCGACGTCATCACTGGTACCTTCACTCTTTGATACTATGTGATTGCATTGATTGACCTGTTCTACTCATTCATATGTATGCGAACCTTAGCAACCAGTAAGACTCTACCTGTTGAGTCTACTGAGCTCGTAATTCGGTATCAAACCTTTGGGTCAATGCGTACTTGTTGATAAAGTGTGTAAGAGATGCCCTCTAATAATTCGAGAATCCTGTTTTCCGGTCGATTTGATGCTTTTGCCGTTCGACGAGTTTGATGTTATTCTTGGTTTGGATTGGTTAACCGCGCATGATGCGGTTGTGAATTGCAAAAGCAAGACTATCGATTTGAGGTGCGCAAATAACGAAATAATCCGAGTTGAGTCTGCAGACTTAAGGGGGTTGCCAGCTGTAATATCAGCAATGTTGGCCCAGAAATATGTAAGGAAAGGGTGCAAAGCATACCTCGCGTATGTACTTGATGACAAGGAGTTAGAAAAGAAACCCGAATCGATGCCGGTGGTTTGTGAATACCCGGATGTTTTTCCTGAAGAGTTACCGGGTTTGCCACCTGTTCGGGAGGTAGAGTTTGGTATTGAGCTTGTACCTGGAACTACGCCAATTTCGATCGCTCCGTATCGTATGGAACTAACCGAGTTAAAAGAGTTGAAAGCTCAGTTGCAAGAATTGACAGATAGAGGTTTCGCTCGACCGAGTTTCTCACCTTGGGGTGCACCAGTATTGTTCGTGAAAAAGAAGGACGGAACCATGATGTTGTGCATTGACTATCGTCAACTGAATAAAGTGACGATAAAGAATAAGTATCCGTTACCGCGTATTGATGATCTGTTCGATCAATTAAAGGGAGCATCGGTGTTTTCAAAGATAGATTTGAGATCGGGTTATTATCAGTTGCGGATTCGAGATTCGGACGTACCCAAAACTGCTTTCAGAACGAGGTACGGTCACTACGAGTTCTTAGTGATGCCGTTTGGGCTCACTAATGCCCCTGCGGTGTTTATGGATTTGATGAATCGGATCTTCAGGCCGTATTTGGATCGGTTCGTAGTTGTGTTTATTGATGACATCTTAGTCTATTCAAGAGATGAGACGAACATGCTGAGCATCTGAAGCTAGTGTTGCAAATTTTGCGGGATAAGCAGTTATATGCTAAGTTCAGTAAGTGTGAGTTCTGGTTAAGAGAGGTTAGCTTCTTAGGTCATGTGGTATCCGCATCGGGTATTCGAGTTGACCCGAGCAAAATTTCAGCCATACTTAACTGGAAGCCTCCGAGAAATGTTACCGAAGTCTGGAGCTTTTTAGGGCTCACCGGTTATTACCGACGATTTGTCAAAGGTTTCTCGATGATAGCCACACCAATGACGAAGCTACTTCAAAAGGATGTTAAGTTCGAATGGACGGAGAAATGTCAGAAAAGCTTCGATCAACTGAAAACTCATTTGACTGAAGCTCCAATTTTGGTGCAACCCGAATCGGGTAAAGAGTTTGTCTTTTATAGTGACGCATCCCTACTTGGGTTGGGTTGCGTATTGATGCAAGAAGGTCGAGTTGTGGCCTATGCGTCGAGACAATTAAAGCCACACGAGAGAAATTATCCGACCCATGATCTCGAACTAGCCGCCATTGTGTTTGCATTGAAAATATGGCGACATTATTTGTTTGGTGAGAAGTGCCATGTGTTTTCGGATCACAAAAGTCTCAAATATTTGATGACTCAACGAGACTTGAATCTGCGACAAAGACGTTGGCTTGAGTTGTTGAAAGATTACGAGCTTGTCATTGATTACCACCCGGGAAAGGCTAATGCGGTTGCGGATGCCTTAAGCCGGAAATCACTGTTTGCTTTGCGAGCGATGAATGTACACTTGTCTGTTCTACCTAACAATGTGTTAGTAGCTGAATTAAAAGCCAAACCATTATTGACTCATCAAATTCGTGAAGCTCAAAAAGTCGATGATGAATTGGTTGCAAAACGAGCTGAGTGTGTTCCGAACAAGGAATCGGAGTTTCAGATTGATGATGATGGTTGTTTGAGGTTTAGAAGTCGTTTGTGTGTTCCAAGGAATTCGGAACTCATTCCGATGATTCTGAACGAAGCCCATTGTAGCCGAATGTCAATTCACCCAGGGAGCACGAAAATGTACAACGACTTGAAACGTCGGTTTTGGTGGCATGGTATGAAACGAGACATCTCCGACTTTGTTTCGAGATGTTTATTATGTCAACAAGTGAAAGCGGAACATCAAGTGCCTTCAGGGTTACTTTAGCCGATCATGATAACCGAGTGGAAATGGGACCGAGTCACAATGGACTTTGTGTCCGGACTGCCATTGTCCGCAAGTAAGAAGGATGCGATTTGGGTTGTTGTTGATAGGCTAACTAAGTCGGCTCACTTTATCCCCGTGCGTACGGATCTTTCATTGGATAAACTAGCCGAATTGTATGTCTCTCAGATTGTGAGATTACATGGAGTACCTATTTCTATCGTGTCGGATAGAGATCCGAGATTCACCTCACGATTTTGGAAGAAATTGCAAGAAGCTTTGGGTACCAAGCTGCATTTTAGCACCGCTTTTCACCCCCAAACCGATGGTCAATCCGAGCGGATAATTCAGATACTTGAGGATATGTTGAGATGTTGCATCCTAGAGTTCAGTAGTTCATGGGAACGGTATTTACCTTTGATTGAATTCGCTTACAACAATAGTTTTCAATCAAGTATTAAGATGGCACCTTATGAGGCTTTGTATGGTCGTAAATGCCGTACGCCATTGTTTTGGACCGAGCTTGGTGAAAGTAAAATTTTCGGAGTTGATTTGATTAAAGATGCCGAACAAAAAGTAAAGGTAATCCGCGAAAGTCTGAAGGTAGCCACAGATCGTCAAAAATCGTATGCGGATTTAAAACGAAAGGACATTGAATATCAGGTGGGAGATAAAGTGTTTCTTAAAGTGTCACCTTGGAAGAAGGTACTCAGATTTGGCCGTAAAGGCAAGTTGAGCCCGAGACTCATTGGGCCGTACGAAATTTCCGAACGAGTGGGGCCGGTTGCATATAGATTGATTTTGCCCCCTGAACTTGAAAGGATGCACGATGTCTTCCATGTTTCAATGCTTCGACGTTATAGATCCGATCCGTCACATGTGATTAATCCCTCAGAAGTTGAAATTCAATCTGACTTGAGCTATGAAGAAGAACCGATTCGTATCCTAGCTCGTGAAGTGAAAGAGTTGCGAAATAAAAGGGTTCCGTTGGTTAAGGTGTTGTGGCTCAAACACGGGATCGAGGAAGCAACCTGGGAACCCGAGAGCTCGATGAAAGAACGATATCTAAACCTATTTACCGGTAAGATTTTCGAGGACGAAAATTTCTTAAGTAAGGGAGAGTTGTGACAGCCCAAAATTGACCCTAGTCAGGAAGTGGTTTCGGGACCGCTAAACCGAGTCACCGAAAGGTTTGAATGTGATGTTTATTGTCTAGAATATGTAATCATGAATGTGTGAAAATTTCAAGCTTCGATTTAGTCGATTGCATGTGAATTTAGTCAATAGGACTTATATGAGAAAATTTTAAAATGTGATAGGTCAATGCATGAGGACCTATTAGTGCATGTGGAAGAAAAAGGGGACTTGCATGTCAAATTCCCCCTCCCTAATATGTAGTGGCCGGCCATGCTATGGGTGGAAACATGTCTCCAACATGTTATGCTAGTGATGTATGTTAAGAAAAATAAAATAATGAGCATGGTGATTAAATAATGAAAGGAAGGGTGATGAAAAAAAAATAACATGGTCTCATCCATACCCCCTTGTTGCCGTGAATTGAAGAAAGAAAACAAAAAAAAAAGTGTTCATTCTTGAACATCCTTGGCCGAATAGAGGAAAGAAAGGAAGGGGAAAAGCTTGAGAAAATCGGCTATGGTGGTTTGCTAGACTAAGGTATGTTTGATATTATTCTTTGAGATTCATGTATATTTTAAGTTGTAAGTGAAAATCTACCTAGCCATGGTTCAAATTTTGTTAATTGATGGAGATGATATTCGGCCATGAATGTTACATTCTAGGTTGGTATTTTGATGTCTTTGGTGATGAGGTATGAAGATGGTTGATTTTGAGTGTTTAATAAAAAGGATGCATGAATTATTGATAAATAATGGTCGAATGTAGCATGATTAAAGATGTGAATAAATTGAAGTTAAGGAGGTTTTCAATGAAAAATATGAGTTGGATGAGGCTTAAAGAATAAAAATCTAGGTGACTAGAGGTCAAGGACATTCGGTCATAAGCTTGTGTGCTAGCAAAATCGGCCAAGTGTTTATGTGGTGGAAATTAAGTGTTAAATGGAATGAAAATGATATTATATGGGGGTATGTATATTCGGCCATATGAGTAAGTATATAGATGATGTTAAATTTGATTATGTATAATGGGCATTAAGATGTGGAACATAAGAAATGTAGTCATATGTGGAATTACATGATGTTATAGTTGACATTGTACACACATACATCCATTCGGCCATCAACATGAGTAATTAGTGAGGATGGTTGCCGAATATACAAACATACATAAGCATGTGTAATTGAATTATGAATGTTTAACAAGATGGTTAAACTAGTGAATTATTGATTAAGCTCAAGGAGCTAAAGGAGGAGAATCAAGCAAAGGCAAAGAAAAGATCACTGAGTAGCCGAGTTGGAACCGTCTTACCCAACACAAGGTAAGTCATTAAGCATGTAGTTGGTATTATTTCAAATGGTCATAATGTTTATGTATTGATGCTGAATGGAATGAATAAATATACATATATATATATGCATGTACGTATGTGATGATGAAATTGTTGAATGAAAAGAAAAGAGGTAAGATGTACTGAGTTGTTGATCTCGGCACTAAACGTGCGGGTATAACCATTTATGACCATGAGATTGGCGCTAAGTGCGCGGGATTAAATTGTACAGCACTAAGTGTGCGATTTGACTATGTTGCACTAAGTGTGCGAAATGAATATGATGCACTAAGTGTGCGAATTGACCATGCGGCACTAAGTGTGCGAGTTTGACTATGTAGCACTAAGTGTGCGATTTGATTTCGTAGCACTAAGTGTGCGAGTTGATTATATAGCACTGCGTGTGCGGACTCAATATACATTCGTGAATCATTATGGACACTATGTGTGCGACACTATTGAGTCGATCGCGGACAGCGGATCGGGTAAGTGTCTTGAGTACATGGCTAATAGGTGCTATGCTTATACTTGGTGTTGAGCTCGGTAAGTTTGAACCTATGTGACAAATATACTTGAAGTCACGTACATAAAATTTATCGTAGGATGGGTGACAGGCCGTTTAGTCGTTTGATTGTAACGAAAATAAATTGATTTATGAAAATGCTTCAATGTCCTATTGATGAGTATATGGAATGTGAATGCATGAATTGATATGAAACTGAATCGATAGGTTGGAGGAACTATGGTATGGTTCGGTATGGATGGAGTAAATTGTCTCGTTCCATTTTGTTTCCTCTTGTGATAATGTTATTGATGGATGGTAGTGCATTGCTTATGACTTACTGAGTTATAAACTCACTCGGTGTTTCCTTGTCACCCATTATAGGTTGCTTGGACTCATCTATTTTTGCGGGGTCAGGCCGTCATCGAAGTCATCACACCGGATAGCAAGTTTTGGTACTTTCTTCTTAGTTGGCTAGAAGAACATTTTGGCATGTATAAGCTATTACGTTGTGTTTGAACTTTGGCATGTAAACTTTAAGCCATGCGAAAATGGCACGAATGTTCGATTGAGTTGGATCAAGGGTAGGCATGAAATGGACCTAGTTACTTTCGTAACAGATGCTGGCAGCAGCAGTGTCATGAGATTGAAAAATCACTAAAAATAGTAGGAGTGGAATTAATTGATGAATAAATTATGTAATCGAAGCCCGATGAGTCTGTTTTCATGAGGAAGTAACGAAAAGATCATATGGGCAGTATATTAAGAGATAATCAGATTTTTTTGGGACAGGGCCAGAACGGTTTCTGGATTCCCTGCTCCGACTTTGGAAATTCATTATAAATTAACCAGAGATAATTAGTGGTCATACCATATATGTACAGATTCCTCTCTGAGTCTAGTTTTCATAGAAACAAACGGTATCAGTATTGAAGCCCCGTGCAGGGAGATATCCAAGTCGTAATGGGCAAAGGTCAGTGTAGTCGACCCCTGCAACATGGGAGACTTTGACTAATAAACTGTACTAATTGGCCCGACCAAAAATTCTAGAAAAAAATACATAGATGGGCACATGAGTCTAGTTTCTGAGAAAAATCACGAAACTGATTTTCGAGTTACGAAACTCAAGATATGATTTTAAAACGACTAGTACACAGATTGGGCAGTGTCTGGAAAATAAATTTTATAAGGGGTTAAAGTCAGTTAACACCTCGTGTTCGACTCCGGTGTCGGTTTCGGGTTCGGGGTGTTACACCTTGCCCGACCGAAAAACCAATCAAAATTAAACGTGCAGGTGCATTTTGGTCATTAAAACTTAGGTTGTAATTAGCTTTAAAAAGCCAAAAATTGGTTGAAGAAAGGGAGGTTGTAGTTTAGGTTAGAAACCTTTTAGTTTTAGGGTTTCCTTTCAACTTTTAGTTTAGGTTTAGGTAGTTTTCTTTTCTATAGCTTAGGGTTTACTTTTCCTGCACATTTTCTTGTTCTTCTTAGTTTTAATGGTAGTTAATTAAGTTAGTTTTTACCTTCGTTTAGTTTTATTTACCTATTTAGCACCTTAAACCTCATTGTAATCACCTTTCAATCGTTAGTTTAATATCCATTCAACTGGTTTTATTTTTATCAACTAAAAATCATAGCTTTAATGATCTTGTTTATGGTTATGCTTGCTTATTTGATGTTTCTTAGTTTACATATGGTAATGGGTAACTAAACCCTGGGTGGTTGGTTGATTAAAATGTTGTTTGATTAGTTTTTGGGTTCGGGGACTAAATCGCAAAACTGGATAGATTTAATAAACTTTAAAATTTAGGATTGACACCCCTAAGAGGAAATCAAGATAAGTGAGACCGAGAGGTAATCTTATTGGGCAGCAATTTATTAGTCTCGAGTTAGTCAGGTGAGGTCAAGAGATAAATCGGACTAATTTGTCTAAGTTGGTAAAGTGGAGACCAAGAGGAAAATGGAACCAATTTAAGAGTAATAGCAATTTAGATCCCCAATTTGAAATTTAACCAACCACATGGAAATCAACCAACTACTTCCTGTTATCATATTTGGTAGTTTTATATTTTGTTTTATTTACAATTTAGCCCATTTCTGTCTTAGATAATTAATGCTTTTTCATAATATAGAAATTAGTGAGTAACTACTTAGACTCCATTCTTGCATGCTTCTTGGATAGGAATCATTAAATCACTGATTTTCTTGGGTTTGATCCTTGGAATACTCTGATGTTCCATTGTAACACTATAAATATTACAACTGACCTATCACACATGCAAACACCGCACTTAGTATTTGATTGATTGTTGTTTTAGTGTTGATTTCCCTGATGGTCTGCAAGAACAATGAAGGGTGGTCATACAGTAAAAAAGAAATACTTGGCAACATATAATAATGTATTGTAGCTTGTTAAAGGGAAGAAATTCTGGAGAAAATCATCGAATCCAATTCAACCTCTTCTAGTTAAAAGACTACCTAGAAGGCCTAAGAAAAAGAGAAGAAAGGCTAAGGATGAAGCAAAGAAGTTTAAAACACAAGATGTTAGATAAGACATTGTAACAAGTGTGGTCAAATTGGGAACAACAAGATAATTTTTTTTAAAATGTTATTATTTTAAAAATCCCCAAAATTTTAAAGTTCTCCATCCGAACACACTCTTAGATAATATTTATAAATAGTTCTTTTTTAAAAGTTAATTGTAATTTTTAAAAAGGAGATATGATTTTTTTAAAGTATTTTTTAAATATGGTCTTAAATGGGGCATGGATAATATTTTTATAAAAAATACAACTATAAAAATTAAAGGCTCAAGGGTCAAAAGAAACCCTAAATGAAAATTTAAAAAAAAACTGTTTAGGCCCTTATGAAAAAAAGTGCACCCGATTAAGCCTTGAATGACTCAAAATAAATCAATTGGCCCCCTCCATTAACGGAAAACGAGAATTGACTAGTCTAACCGTTAACCATGCTAATGTGGCTAGTGGAAACCACTAAAAGCTGCCGTGTGATAATGTGTTGATGTGAGTATGCTTATATGGCATGCCACATCAGCAAAAAATTTAAAAATATTTTAAAAAATTTAAATAATAAGAAAAAATGTCCATATTGAATAAATCAGGACAAATAATTGTCTAGAGTCGTTTGAACTTGAACAAACATTTGTTCATATTCATTTTGGATGAGTGCAAAACTAAAACAATTTGAAAATCATAAAAATATTAATAATTATAAAAAACTATAAAAATATAAAAAATTAAATGAGTAAAAGCTCAAAAAAGTACTATTTATTCTTAGTGTATATACATAATTACTTTTAAGTCAATTTTATATAGTTAATAATTATATATATGTAAGAAACTAATAATCTTATGTCAAGTATTTTTCAATATTATAATTAAAAATTTCAGGAGAAAGCATAAAAAATTTCAAAACAATTTCTAAAAAAAATTAGAATTCAATAATGTATTCGAATAACAACAAAAGGTTTTATAATTATAAAAATTCAAATAAATTTTAAAAACATTAAAAAATTTTAGTTTTTTACATTTTAAATTTTTATCTAATTTTTATTAAATTTTATAAATTTTTAACTTTTTTTATAATTTTGAAGTCATCTAGAATGAATTTGGATAGCTATTTGTCCAAGTACAGTTTAAACACAATTTTTTATTAGCTTCTTTAAAAAAATTTTAAATAATATTTTATTGTATAATATTTAAGAATTTTTAATAATTTTTAAGTCTTTTTGAGTTTGGCACTCATCAAGAATGAATTTGGACATATGGTTGTCTAGATTCTAAACAATCATTTGTCCATATTCAATTTATATGCACATTTGAATTAATTTTTTACATATATTTTATTTTTTCTGGCGTGGACGCCAACATACTACCAAGTGGCAACTTCTAGTGGCTTCTGTCAGTTATGTCAGTGTGACTAATGGTCAAACTAATCAACTGACTGTTTCTACTAACAGTTTTTTCGGTCACTAAAGGCTTAATTTAGTGTATTTCTTTCATAAAAACTCGATTGATTTTTTATTGAGGACTCTTTTGATCCTTTAACAAAATTTAAATAACAGAATTCTTCTTATATATATAACTGTTTCGTTTATAAAAGGCATAATGTCAAATTTAGCTGTCAATATTTACATCTTTTCTCAATTTGGCCATTATTCTTTTTTGAACTCAATTTGACTATTAACCTATCAAAAAGTGTCAAATTGTTTTTTTTTCTAAAAAAATTGTTGATTAAAAAGTTAATTTTTAAAAATGGTGTAGGCATTGTGTAAAACCCTTAACCTGACCCGATCGCTGGTTTTGGGTACCAAATGCTACATTAACCCGAAGGGCTTAATAAACTTTTGGTTTCCAATTTAAATGCATAATCAACGACTTATATTTTGCAATTTAATTGCTAATGAAACTTATACATAGCTGATTATAGACTCTTAAGAGCTTTGCTTCCAACAATTTGTTTACAAATCTAGGATGGAAATTCGAAACTATATCTAGCAAAATTATACCTTGAGGCAGAGTCTCTACGGGTGCCCCTCTAAATACGTGAACATCTACCATGCACCCCTTAACTTTGTTGTGTCTGGCTTGGTCCCTCTTGGTCGATTCAGGTAATTAGTTAACCTACATTCAAGTAGAAATTCTTATAAGTTCGAAAGAACTTAATGTGATCTATATGTACATGCATACGGAATCCTTTAGAAATTGCCTATGAAATTTAGTTTTCTTGTTAACAAATATACTCTCTAGGTTTTTTAGGAGATCTCACGAACTTAGTTGTCGTAACCCATGACTTGACACTCTAAGTCACTCATTTGTTGACTTAGATCCATTATCACACTAAAATCGTAATTTCTTACCGAGGTCCCACCCCTCATATGTTCGACCCACTTCTTGAATTATCGTATTTAATTCTCTTGTCTAGTAATACATTATGTAAACCTCTTTACCTAAGAAGTTTGTCCCTGTTTTCCCATAATTGGGTATAAACTTACCCCTAGTCTCACTCATTATCATCCTACGCAAATTCTCTCTCGATCTATGAACTTTCCTAATGTGATTCCCTATGTTTTTACATTTTGGTGGCTTCCCCGTTTACTATTCCGATGGACTACCCCGTGTTTTTTGTCCCTTTGGACTATTCTATATTTACTATCGCGATCGACTAACCCAATTGCAATAGTTGAGCTACGGTCTTACTCATTTAACCTCTTTTCAAGTGTCAGCCCATAGGACCTTATTACTGTTGCAGTGTCGCCCCAAAGAGCCTACTCACTGCCGTCATAGTTATACTCGATGGAACCTAAATATCATTGTCACAGTGTCGTCCCGAAGGACCTGTTTTACATATCACCTTGATTCTCAAACACCGAAGTGTCCCCCTACAAGGCCCAAAGCTTCACTCATCGCGGTTTGCTCCCAGCAATCATGGATGACAATATCTTATTGGAATTCCACTTTCATTTTTCCCTATTCCTCCACTTATTCCTCCATTCATCGTTCTAACCTTGAAGCTAGAATGTCACAGTGTCTCCTCCGCAAGGCTTGAGGCTTCGCACATCACAATTTGCATATAGAAATATCATATGGTGGTATCTAATAGAATCACCCCTTCCCAAACCTAACTTCACCTAACCCATTGACATTTCCCACCATTAACATCATACAATACATGCATTTCACATAAAACATGATACATATATTGAATTATTTTGGCAGATACCCATTCACCAAGAAAATTTCATACATGCTTACCCTTTTATCATCACAGCACTTGTCACAGAGGTAAACTAGCTACTAATCATTCTAGGAATGGAATGCATAAACTCACTTGAATTCCCTTATCCTTAGCAACTTAGCTTGTCCAAACGCCAGAGCATTCTTTATCCTGGTAGCTAAGCATGAAAACCATTTATTGGTCAAACTAAAGGTGTTCAACCTATTTAAAACCAAAAATCCAAAATTATGTAGAAGCTTTTAAGAATTAATGTTTCACCCTTCCTTCCATCCATAAGTACAAAGAGGTAAGGAAACTTACCAGTTTCTAAATTTCTATATTAGCAGACTTTATTTCTTTCATTTGTTGCGACATGCAAAGTTCTTTTCTACTGCGTGCTCTTCTTCTCCGGTACGTTTGAAGAAGATAATGTTATGGGAAGAATAATATTTGTAAACAAAATTGAGAGAATCCTATCTTCTCACACATAAATATACTCCTAAGGAACGGTCTTCATCAACCATCTCAACCCTTCATCCTTAACCATTTTGTCTCCCACCATAGAACCAACCAATTCCATCTTAATTGAACCAGAACTAAGATCCAACCAAATCAAAATTTGGCCATTAAAATTTCTAAATTCCTCGGTGGAGTCCGATAATTTGCTAATTCTTTTAATTAAGTCTTAATTTTTCTTAGATTTCGGGTCAATAGAGATACTCGGGTGTTACAACTCCCTAACCTCAAGGAAAATTTTGTCCTTAAAATTTCCTCTTGAAGTAAAATTTAAAGGTAGATTATGTTTATATTTCTTTCACAACTTAAAGGAGGTCACTTTCACTAGTCCCCGTTGCTTTGACACTATCCTAGCAATAGCCCCCAATCTATACCGCTTTAGAAGTGGGTTCGCTCATACTCTTTCTGTAGCGGGCAATGAGTTTAAAGACAATCCAATGGTGACCTGGTGGGGCTTATGGTGTACTGTTGGTGTCAGATGTTTCCCCCAGGATATGTTACTTAACCGATCTTATGTGAGCATATCCTTTCTGGTGGATGCTAACAATTACTCTTTCTATAGTATGCTTTCGTGCTGTTTGATTTAGGATGGTTTTAGGAAAGACCCTTCCCTTTGTAAACAACTCTCAAATACAGGTCGTTGGACCCAAGTAATGAGATGCTACGAATAATAACCAAACAATTTCATACAATTTATTAATGAAATTCTTAAATAATCACATACAAGCATGTATAAATACATTGTTCAACCTATTTCATGTAAATATTAAGTATACAGAAGCTTAAAAACAATTTGGTAATAAACAAGGATCAAATTGAATCAAAAACAAAATGTTGAGAAAAATCTGAAAATAGGGATCACACAATTGTGTCCATTGGTCATGTGTGAAAGCTTAGCCGTGTGTGATGGTCGTGTGTAACACCCTTTACCCGACTCAATCATCGGAACCGAATAACGGGATGTTACATTCATTGTCGGGGAAAATTTTGTCAAATAATTCAACTTGTATACAATTTATATAATTACAATTCACATGCCTTAGAAATATAGTAAAATTAAGATCTATTTGGACCTAAATGTGAAATCCAAGCATGAACGAGATTTGATTGTAAAATTTCAAATTCTTAGAGTTGGAATCAATATTTATTTACTGGGTATCAATACGTAATGAAAAGTATCGATACTCATATATATATCGATACCATTTTGGCATTTTGTTTGTTTTAAAACTATTCATATGGTCAAGTATCGATACCATATGCCAAAATATCGATACTTAAGCCTAGAAATGGTAAAATTCCATCTTTAAAATGTTCATTTCATGCCAAAATCACCTAACCTCAAATGGTACCTTTTAAACACAATTATAAACATAAAATCATCAACTTAAGACTTACCTATTCATTTCTAACATGTCAAAAATTATCACTTTAACAATCAACCTAATACCTAACCAATATGCCTTTATGGCACCTTAACAAGTTCAACCTTTTTACGAACAACCAAAAGAGCACTTATATATGTATACCACTTTAATAGACCTTAAATGACACTTTCAGTATCATCAAATAAAACATCAAACGACCATTCAAACAATCTCATGTTTAATCACCAAGCTTACCAAATCATCATTCCGTAACCAAGCATCTGTTAAAGTATATCACATAACATATTATTATTTCCATCATTAAAATATTAAACATATAATACAAGTTACCTAACAAGATAACAACAACATAACTATTTCCAACACATACATATACATTTATATACATAAATTCCAAAATGCCAACCAAAATACTCCATATTCATTATAACCATTAGACATCCTAGGAACATGCCAAGACCAAAATGAATACATCACCAACTTTTGAGTCCGGGATTGTCGTTGGATGATGAAGTTGACGACCGAATCAAGGAGTACCTAAATTGTGCACAGAAAATAAAATCTTACACTAAGTATAACTCAGTTGTATTTTTATAATCCAAACACTATAACATAACATAAGATATTTGAGTAACATAAGTTGAAAATGCATGATGTGATGCAATTTAATGTCATTTAACTGTTTCTCATATTCTTTGATCAAAAATTTTATAACTTAGCAATATCTTAACTTGTCCAACAACTTCTAGTAGTTAATAAACATGTTTAACATTGTATCAACACATACTACAAATATGCATTCCTTTTCACATATCACCTCCATTTACTAACCATTTTTCGTTTCAATATCAATTTCACATCTCTCATAGATCTTACAATCACTTGAATTTTTGAGAACTTACCCAACATCAACATTCCAAATATAGCACTTCTGTTTCCATCATTTATTCAAACATATGACAGCATTGATCAACTCAAAATGTATTAAATTTCATCTTTATATAAATATACACATTTTCCACATCTATTCAATTTAGTCCACATGAACATAAATCAATTCAAATCAATCCAGTACATCTCATAAACACAAAGTGTCTCACCTTATGTCCTTACCATGCTCAAACAGTTCAATATGCAGCAATTTACTAGTTCGGGTTATAGAAACACAAACTGCAAACTCCGAGCTATTTGTCGATGACTTTATCTTTTCCTTTCTTTTTTGAGGAATCTAGGTTGACATTAACTACAGATTAACATAAATACACCAAATCATCAATACACAGTCATCTCCACATTCAATTTCTAATTTATGTGACTTTTGCATTTTATTCAATTTAGTCTCTAAAACCAGGACTAGCATAACTTTCAAATTAAGCCTCAAATTTTTATTTTGATTTCACTCTCGGCCTAATTTAACTTCATATTTTTCATTTCTACCAAAAATTTCAAAATTTATGCAATTTAATCCCTATTGCACAAAATCACCAATTGACTTAAACTTAAATTATTTGATCAAAGAATATGAGAAACTTAAACAATACCAAAAATTACAACATGGATCGACTAGCTTAAACTTCAATTATTCAATTATTCAACAATGGTAACATCTTCAAACTTAAACAATACCAAAAATTACAACATGGATCGACTAGCTTAAACTTCTAAGATTCCGGAAATATAAAAATTACCAAAAAAATTACTAAATTGAATTAATCAAATTAGGATTTGAAAATGAAGAACGTTAGCCCTACGTCCCTAGCTTTTTCTTGGTTTTCTTCCACTAACTTAATTATATTATTATAGTTATGTTTAGTTTTCTTTATTAATATAATTTATAACATTTTGTTGTTAATTATTTTGGTTTTCTTCCACTAAATTTATTTTATTATTAAAGTTATGTTTTATTTTCTTTATAAATATAATGTATAACATTTTTTTAACAACAACCATTATGCTACTGTCCACTAATATTTTATAGTAGTTTAATTGCTTCATAAATCCCTTAGTCTTTTTCTAACTAAAGAATCTTTAAAAATTGCATTTTTTACACTTTTACAATTTAGTCTCAGTACATTAATTTATCTCTAATTCAACAAAAATATTCAACTAAAATTCAATTCACTTCTAATATAAATATTTACGAGTCTAGTTTATGAAGCAAGGTCTCGATACCTCAATTTCCAAAATCACAAACTTTAGAACTGATACACTTATACCTTGCCTAACTTTCCAAATAACCAAAATTATTAGACCAAAATTCAGTATAATACTGTAGTACCCTAGTAAATATTAATAAATAATATTTACTAACTCTATCATTAGATAATAGAATTCTGAAACTATTGGCTTTTGAGTCATTACACCGTGTCACTAAACCATGTACAAGAGCCATGCCCGTGTGAGATAGGCCGCTTGGTCATGTGAGTGGGTCACATAGCCTTGTGGATGGGTCACATGGCCGTGTGAACAAACCGTGTAAATCTCTGTGCCTATGTGCACCAAAATCACTTATATTTTTATAGACCACACAGACGTGCATTAGCCCGTGTATGGCACATAGTTGTGTGACAGGCCATGTCTTAGACCGTGTGAACCTATAGTTACCTTTCAAAACAAGATTTCTAACATAAATCACTTACGTTACAAGCCACCCTTTTTAAACCATATTCAACCACTTCAAAAGCAAATCAAAACAAGCCCACAAGATCCTTTCAAATCACCATCTTATGTGCATAACTAATATGTCAAATTTGACACCTTAATTCATCATTTTAAGCTAACCAAATTGACACCTCAACCATTTCCATTACACAATGCACAACCAAAAGAACATACAAATACCAATTGAATAATCACTAAATGACATACTCAACTTCAACTTTTCAAGCACCAATTAACCATTCAATCAATCTTCACTATTAAGCATTAACTTACCAAAACATCCCTAAACATAACCTAAATGTATACCTTCCATCATTCCATATCCAAGCATCAATCAAAACACAATGCATACCATTATATTATCTCATCCATTTGAACATTAGGCAAAAAAACAAAGCAACCTAACAAGTCATCAACAACAATACCATTAACATCACATTCATACATAAACATATATACATAGCCTTCAAAATTACTACCAAAACACATAATGACCATTATAAGTATAATAACATTCCTAGGTACATGCCAACACTAAAAAGAATAGTACACCAACACTTGAGTTCGGGATTACCGCTAGATGTTGGATCGACAGTCAATTCTTTAAGTACCTAACCAAACCTACACACAGAAAACAAAAGTGTACGTTGAGTATAACTCAATGGTATTTCTATAATCCAAATATTAATATTTAATCTAAAACATAATAATGCACAAGTTAACATAAATAATAACATAAATAATGAGGTGTAACATAACAATTTCTATATATCAACCTAAAACATAATAATGCACAAGTTAACATAAAAAATGAGGTGCAACATAATAATTTCTATATATCATTTACTCATTTCTCAAAACCATCACATTTTACCAATGTTAGAGCATGACGATTTCATTTCATATATCATTGAATACATTCTAAGTTCATGATCAACTTCAACTCAAACGTTCCACCATCATGGTTTCAATTTTAATTTTTAATTCTCTAGTAACATGACTCGAACTCGAACGAATACGTCGATCTAACAAATAAACCAAATTGGCACCCGGTGCCTAACAAATAAACCCATAATAATGAATTGTGTCCTGAGCTGGTCGGTAAAGACCAATAAATAAATGTTCCCAGCACTGGTTGGTATAATCGATAAATGGGGTGCCCAACACTCCTCGACACGTAGTTGTACAACCCCAAATAGCTACTAGGGTAACAATTTTTCTCAATTCAATTTATAAACCAATTATTCAATTTCATATCACGAATCCACCAATTTAATCATCCATTCATATGCATAACAACATGTCTCATTTCCATATCAAATTCAATTTCACATACAATATACATTATTTTTAAAACTATACAATTTAATCCCATGTCACCATTAATCATTCAAACACATCAATTCAATGCAAATTTAGCATTTCACAACATTACTCCAAAGAAGTAAGTCACCTTATAAACTTACCAATTAACACAATGTATAAATGCAACAATTGAAATAGTTTGGATTATAGAAACTCCAAGCTATTCGTCAACAACTTTGTCTTTTCGTTTCTTATTCGAGGAATTCGGGTCGACATTAGCTATGAATTAAAAACAATGCATAAAATTATCAAAGTACAACCATTTCCACAATCAATTTCTAATTTATGCCACTTTTTCATTTTATTCAATTTAGTCCCTAAAACTAAGTCTAACACAACTTTCAAATTTAGCCCTCTAATTTTATGTTGAATTCACAAGTCCCTGTAGGACTTCCTTTTTTTAATTATAGCACAAATTTCATGATTTTTACATTTTAGTCCATATTGCACAAAATCAATAATTAAATTTATAATTTAGACCTTTTTCACGTCTAACCTAAAAATCTATCAATTTTGTCCCTAAAATTTTAACTATTCAAGTAGCATCCTAAAATTTTAACAATAACGAAAAATACAACATAAGTCAGCTAGCTTGAGGTACTGAGATTCCAAAAACATAAAAAGTACAATAAAAGTACTAAATTGAACTAACCAAATTGAGCTTGAAATATAACATATCTAATACATTCATTAACCAGCCATATGATTGCAATTTAGTGTATATTTGTTATTTTAATCCATTTATTTAAGTTCTAATTATAATTCTTTAGAAAATTACACTTTTACCACTTATGTGATTTATTCCCTTTACTTAAATTAAGCACTAATTCTGCGAAATTAGCTAATAGAAATTTAATTCACTTAAATAATAACTCCATAAATATTTTATAAACATATTTGCGGATCCAGTTTACAAAATTGAGGTTCTGAAACCACACTTCTTGACACCACTGACTTTCAAAACGTTACATGAACGGTTGGTTACTCTGAATTCAAGCTTCTCATGGACACTGGTTTATTTAATTCGAGGCACAAAGGAAAGTATTCCTTTCATATGAAATCGATTTTTCCTTCTAAGTATTTTGTTATTTGAGTTTCCTCCCAAACCCTAATCATTTTTTCCTTACATCCCTTTTTTTCTCTTCGTTTTTTTCATCATGTACTGTACTATTATGTCTGAAATTGAACCCACATCAGGAGGAAGGACCAGGGGCTCCTATCCCTAGATTCAAAGTGTTATCGTCGAAAATAAAGATATTCTATAATCCTAGATAACTAGTACTTCCGTGAGAATGTCGTTGTACCGTTGCCTAACCACACTAGAGGATATGGTATATTACTTGGCAGCTCGAGGCATCTGATTGCCTAAATTCACCTACCATTTCGAGATAGTTACGGGTGGGAGAGGTCTGAGTAATTTCAATGATGGTTTCATAATACCCCTCTACTCTCCCCTTGCATCTATTTTTTAACACGGCCCTTACTGAATATTGGATTGCGGGGAGGGCAATTGTCCTGCCTATCTTGGTGGACACTAATGGCGTACAGCTTACACTGTAGTAGCCGCAATGAACTAGCCCTTCTTGGCGTCTTCCATTATTTCTATCAGTTGTAGGTGTTAACACAGGAGCCTTCAATTGGGATAATCTACTTTAGCATTTTCTAGGGTTGTGAACCAATTCTCAAAAATTGGGCCCAAACCTTTGTTTAAACCATACAAAGTTTATCCTGGTGAAAAGTAAACTTTTCCATGGTTTTGATTTTCCACAAGGTAGTCGTTCCCTGCTAAATTTACTTGTCGTCTGTCTCGACCCTTGGACACTAAAATCATTGTGATGCAAGTTGAATGGTTAAGTCCAAGACAAAATTTAGAGTTAAAAAAGCTTGTTACCTTTAGAAACAACCTTGGCTACTAATTGAAGGGAAAGAGTCCAAATGGTTAGCGAGCCTCAGGCCACCATCTCGGCTTGAACCCCAGAATGGTTCAATCTTTTGAAGAGGCATGATCATTTGGGGCTGATGGTGAGTTAGCTAGAGCACTCGCTGGAAAATAGAGAGAGCCCACTAATTTTTCTACACCGTTTGTAATATTCCAGCCCACCTATGGCTTACCTAAACTCTATAGTTTCTGGTGAAACATCAGATAGAGATTTAGTTGAAAAATTTGTTGGTCTCATTATTCCTCCCATAGGACCTACTCATTCATTGCCCTCAATGCTAATGTGTTAGAAAAAAATTCAGTTTGAAAATGGTTTTCTTGCATAGTGGGAAATCAAAATTTTGAAAATTGACCTGGTTTGTGATATTTACAGCAATAAAACCTAATCAAATTCGTACCTATGTTTTTGGATAAGAAGATCCTTGATGTTTTCCAGCTTTCAACCAAATGATCTTCTCTGCTATTCTCGTACCATAAACTACTTCGAGTGTAGGCTCGAACTAATTGAAACAAAACGCAAAACTAGAAAAAGTTTTCTTTTTGGGGTGAAAACAAAAGTTCTTTCTTCTATAATAGAAACTAATAAAATTGTTATTCTAGAAAAATATATGTAATAGTTGAGAATAAATTCTCTCTATTTTTCAGCGGAATAAAAACCTCTTAAAAGTTATGTAAATAGCTCTACTAGTGTAATCTATTCATAGGAAGATAAGGTAGAACCCTTACAGAGTTGTAGAAGTTTATTTTAAATAGAAAAACAACATCCTAATTAGAGTAGGCGAGGGGTGAACGACTCACCCGTGTATTTCTATTAGGTTTGTCACCCCATTCATGTTATATGAGAGTTTTTGGGCATTTCCCACATCGAGTCCAATTACGAGTAGTTTTTAGGCCTTTTTGACGTAGTACTCTATAATATGATTCAACCCGATTCAATTTTTATATTTCTCAAAATAAACTTTAATATTTACAAATTAAATAATTTTCTCATCCTAATTCTACTCCACTAAAATTTTTGACGATTTTACTCCCTCGTAAAATTTTGAGAAAATTCGTTCAATATGTCACAACTCAGCATGTTCACTATGACCGAATGGTTTACTTTCATTTCTGGGCTTCAAAATAGTCCAAAAACATAAACTCATTCTTCTATCATTTTTTAAATAATCTTATATAAGATTGCAAGTTTCCATTACCATTTTGGGAAACCTACATTCATTTCCAAAAGATTTCATTTCTCCATTTTGGAGAAAAACATAATCATTTCTAAATGTTTCTCATTTCTCATTTTCGATTCATTCCGTTAATTTCTATACAAACAATTAATTCAATTCTGGTTTCAACGAGCTAGCGAAGGGACCGATTGGACATATATGGTTGAGGCTCGAATGATTTATAATTAAGTTTCGATTTTTCACCTAATAACTATAAACTCATTTAGTCATGAAGTTATTTCACTATAGTATCATGACTGAGCTTTCCTCAATGACATACCATTACAAAAGCAACTACTCAGTACTCGTTCAATGACCTTGCCCTAAATGTGTTACCCTTGATCTCTTTGGGATAATATCCGTTCTCCCAATATGATCCTATTATATCTTATGGTAACCAATACATCTTCCTTCATAAAAAGTCAATCACTATCAAATAGTGATCAAGTCATTTATCAAAAAGATGGACAACCCGTGGCCATGTTTACTTGTCATCAACCATGTAATGACAATGAGAGGATATCATTTACCCATGTTTTGGGCTATGAATTCTATTATTTTGAATGACGCTACATACTACAGAAGTCATACACCCAAAGCATCAAATTTTAGTTCCTTATCTATTTGAACCCAAGCTTTTACTTAAATCAAAGTGTACAAGTCATGCACACATAGTCCGCCATCTGCTCAAGATTTAGGTATGTCACACTATAAACGTCACAAGTGAATAAATCCATAAATGGATTCAGGATCTAATCTGCTTGGGTCTTTCTTGATGTACTTCCAATGCAATCAATCACATCTATGTTTCTATCTTTTAGGACTCATCTGCTCCAATGCTTAAGGCAAGGTATCTCCCTAATTGGACTTGATAGAGACAACATATTAGTCTTTCAATCAGTTTTCTCATTTTCGATTAGACTAAGAACAATTTAGGTTTGTCTACTAATACAAGTTATCTTTTTGTATTCGATCTGCACATAATACCACTTAGTATTAGTTAAACATTATACAACAAGTGAGCAATATTTTCTTTCATTTTACTTTGCGTGCAAAAACCATGTGAGACCAATAATACAAAGTATATTAATTTAATTCATGAATAATTTTATTTATCAATTTGTTCGGAAAAGTTACAAGTGTACTTAAAAGAAAATATTACACTCAAGGCACTAGATCTAACATAACGTCTGAACCCAAAGCCACAGAGATAAAGGCCTTGTTTGAAAGTGCACAACAAACTATGAATGTTACTAATTCGAGGGTTCATACTAGTAGTAATAGCCGCAAGAAGTCGAGACTCGAAGAGGTGTCCCCTAAAATTAGGGAGAGCAACAGAAATAGGTTGTCCCACCACGATCCGAGCAGACAACCTATTCTCCTAGAGGAAGAATCCACTTTCCCTTTCTAACGGTAAACTTCCCAACATGTCCTCATGTTAAGTCCGCCATTGTTGCGGACCCCTCTACTGCTACCTCAGCTCCATTCCCTTCACCTCTCGACACTTTCATTCATGCTATAACACCTTCAACCGAACTTGAATCACCAAGCTCGGATATTGGGTGTTACGACATAAACACACTTAGCATAAAATTTAACCAAATTGCTTATACTCATTTTCATAACATATTTCATCTAATTTTAATATATATTTCTGAACAAAAGAAATAAATAAAACATTTAGAAATACAACACTCTTAAGAACAAAATATTATAATACATTACAATACAAAAGTTCGTTAAAGACAGATTCTTCTTAGCGTAATGTACTATACGTCATATTCCTAAAATGTCCTCTGTATACATAATAACCCAACTCGTGTACTCGTTCTTACAACAACACCTGAAATATAAACAAAACACTTGTAAGTTCATGAAAACTTAGTGAGTTTAAATACAAAATACCTTGGAGCCTTTCTAATTGAATTCCTTATCTTAAAAGTTTGGATTAACACTATATGTTTGGCTAATTCTTTAATAATATTAGATCTATACCTATATGCCAACTTCCATACTTAATGTCACTCTCACTTCACTTCTTGACTAATTCCAGATCTTACCAGTCAATCCAGATCTTAATCCTTCTTAGATCACAAGATATTTCTCAAAAGAATATCTATACAGAACCCACTTTCAATGAATTTCCTATTCAAAGCAATGTTTGACATCTTTCACGAAATGGTTATTCCCAGATACTATTCTTTGGCGAATAGTTACTAATTGATGTTACATTTGGTGGATTCTCTTATTGGGTTTAACAACTATCAGACCACCAATCAGATCGTATCCTTAATCAAACCCCAAAATAAACTCATACTAATAATGAAACATTCCAAATCATTCAGAAGAATTCCATGCATTTATGTTACATAACACAAGAACACCCAAATTGAAAAATGGTTTAGATTCCAAAAGATCTCAGAACAAGAAATGATACTATTTAGATATGGTAGATACTAGATTACTCATATTTCAACCCTACATAGCATAGATGAGCTCAGACCAATGAACACTTATACCTTTCATAATTACGAATATGGCCACATGGTATACTGGCAGTCTACTATGGCAGATTCCCTCTTTGGAAATACAAACACATACTTTTTTTCAAGAAACATTCTTTAAGACTCATTCAATTTCATCACAAGACTAACCAAACTAAGTTAACTTCAGACGTATTAGATCCTCATCATAGAATTATCCTTAAAAGAAATCTCAGAACTTACCCAGATCTTACCACAAAGGTGGATAACTAGATTATGCCATATAGGCATCCAAGAACAGGCCTTATAAACATTTCAGAATTCGCCATAAAGGCTACATAGAGTATGCCACTAAGGCTTAGCAAATCATGCCACACATGCAACACACAGAATCATGTGTTTACTATCTCGATAGACTTTCATTAAAGGTGTTATGGGTTTCTCCCTCATGGGCTTATACATATCTTCATGTCTAGATCTACCAGTCCAGTTTACATATCACCGAAGGCATTACCATGAGTATTCTTATTATCGTATTGTGCCATAGGTCTCGACAACATGGACTTACGCATTCTCATGTCGTGATTTGTCAATCCAGTTTTCATCTCACTAGAGGCAACACCATGAGTGCATTCGTTGTCATATAATGTCATGGGTCTTCACCACATAGACTTATGCATGTCTTCATATCGTGATATGCCAGTCTGGTTAGCAATATAACTGTCTTACCAGAGGCATCATAAATTAATGTTTTACTCAAAAGTTACTTACCTAGATTCGTTCACATATATGAATGATTCTTACTTTCTCATATCAGATATCATAGGCAAACTTACAATTTAACTTCTTACTCAAAAGTACCTTACACATATTGTCCTTACTCATGCAAAATCTTTACATTACTTTGCATACACACTTACCAGTTGTTTGAAATATTATCATCACGTATATTTTTAATTGAACAGTCTACATGCAATAGCCAAGATGGAGACTCACCTAGACTGCAGCTTGTAGTTCCAAACTTGAACATTTCTCTCAAACCAACAGTAGCAATAGGAGGTGGAACATCCACTGGTTAATTTAAAAACCTTAACTTCGAGCTTAACAAAGAGAAGAAAACATATAAGTTTAAGAAGAAGAACAAAAAAGTAATATTGAAGGAAGAAAAAACCCTTCAGACACCCTTCTCACCATATATAAATATCCAATTCCCCTTAGTAGAACTTGACAAGTGTTGATTGTATCCAGAATTTGTCCTAATAAATAGCCTACAAAATTCAATAGAAATATAAATGATAATCTTGTAAAAATATTATTTGTCCATTCAATTCAATTGACTCCTAACCAGATCACGTTACAAAACCAAATTAGCACAGTGCTCAGGAAAACGGGGCGTACTATACTTTTGACGGTAACTTACACCAAGCTTACTATTAGCTTGCCATTTCTTTTCTTAAATAGTAGAATAACCTGATAGAAAATATTTAATTACTTCTACGATAGATATTTTACACCAAACTCTATAAGCTAGAAACTATCAATTGGCATATTATACTATGCCAAACAGATAACTTACCATTTATACGCTTTCGTCTCGGATCTATCAGATTTGAGGTATGACACATGCTCACCTTTAAAGAGAAGTCCAAAATTTCTTATCCTAGCAGTGTCATAACTGCGTGGGCCAGTATCCCTTCGCTCACTTTGTCGTCCAGAAACATCAGGGCAGGGTATTGTCCCCAAAAGTAAGAGAGATCACTTATCTTTCTTCCCATTCTTCTGGCATTCACAAGTCTATTCTCTTTGAGTTGGCAATTTTCGTTGCCATGTTATCCACAAAAAGTAGCCTTATGAATTAGGCCCTCCAAAGGGCATGTGCTAAAGCTGAGACCAAACAGACTGACTCTAAAAGGGCCCTTCTTTTTAGCGAATAGTCTCTTACCCAGCTCCGGCTGTCATATGAAATTTCTATTCAACAAATTGCTGAACTCTCAGAATCTACCTCCTTATGCGAGTCTCAATGTCAATCCTTAGAAACTTGAGTAAATGAGTTATAGGAGAGCGTTTTCCAGTTAAAAACCCTTGAACAACAACACCTCGCTGATATAGAGTGCGTCCAGAAAGAGAATGAAGAGGCACTGGAAATGTACAAGGCGAACACCCAAAAGGCATTCAACATTTTCTGTCTAGGTTAAGGGCTAATCTGGTACTACACACGCAGGTCGCTACAAGTCTCTTTGACATAAGTCAAGTAAATTTCAGTTGCCTTCTCTAGTTTACCAATGTTGATCTTGTCTTCAATGTTTACAGCCCTTCGAGAGTGAGCTGAGGGAATTCTAGACGGAATGGAGGGAATCTGGAGAACTCTTCCATGCTCAAAACTCAGAAGCATCCAACCTTGAGTCTCTCGGAGATTCCGTTCTAAAGGAAAGTTAATTATTCATGTATATATTGTAAAAACCTCTCATTTTGTTCTAAATAAAGATTTTTTTCTATTTCATTTCCCCGTCTTTCATACTTGCCTTTTTATTTTACCCACAACTAAAGTATGTCCAATTTTGGCTTTATAATTTGCACATCTACATACACTTTTAAAATTTACATTAGTCCTATAAAATAGTCTAAGGGACTAAGCCAGAGCTACTTTGACATGTATATAGGGCCTATTTCACAAATTCTTATGTCTAAAGGATTGACTAAATCGACGCTCTGATACCACTCAATTTGAATCACCCTTTACCTAACTCGATCGCCGGGTCCGGGTACCAGATGATAGACTAACCTGAAAGGCTTAATAAACTTTCAATTTCCATTTTAAATGTATAATCAATGACTCAGATTTTATGATTTAATTGCTAGTGCAACTTGTACATAACTGATGATAAACTCTTACGAGCTCTATTTCCAACAATTTGTTTACAAATCCATAATGGAAATTCGAAAACATATAGAACCAACTAATACCCTAAGGCAGAGCCTCTACGGGGGCCCATCTGTATACATGAACAGCTATTGTGCACCCCTTAACTTTGTTACGTCTGGCTTGGTTCCTCTTGGCTGGTCCGGATAATTAGTAATCTGCATTCAAGCATAAATTCTTATAAGTTCGAAAAAAACTTAATGAGATATGTACGTATATGCATACAGAATCCTTTAGAAATCATCTATAAAATTTAGTTTTCTAGTTTAAAAATAAACTCTTTGGGTTTCTTAGGAGATCTCGCGAACTTAGTTGTTGTAACCCATGACTTGGCGCTCTAAGTCACTTATTTGTGGACCTAAATCTCTGATCAGGATGAAACCGTAATTTCTTACTGGAATCCCACCCCTCATATGCCCGATCCACTTTCTGAATTCTTGTATTTAATTTTTCCGTTTGGCGATACTCCATATAGCCTATAATATTATCGTAATTGCAAATCCTTACCAGGATGCATTCTCTTTTCTTTTGGTTCGTTCATCGTGGTTTGCTTCTAACAATCTCGGATGGAGAAATCTTATCGAAATTCCACTTTTCTTTTTCTCTATTCCTCTATTCACTGTCTTAACCTTGATGCTCGAACACCGCAATGTCCCCTCCGCAAGGCCCGGAGTTTCATACATCATAATTTACATAAAGTAATGACGTATGGTGGTATCTAATAGAATCAACCTTTCCCAAACCTAACTTCATTTAACAATCGATATTTCCCACCGTTATAATCATACGATACATGTATTTAACTTAAAACATGATACGTATATCGAACTATTTTGGCAAATACCCATTCATAAAGAAAATTTCATACAAGCTTATCATTTATCATCACAATACTTATCACAGATTTAAACTAGCTACTAAGTATTCCAGAATGGACTGTAAAAACTCACATGGATTCCCTTATCCTTAACAGATTAGCTTGTCCAAACGCTAGAGTCTTCTTTGTCCTAGCAGCTAAGTATGACAACCATTTATTGGTTAAACTGAACGTGTTCAGTCTATAAGTACAGAGAGGTAAGGAAACTTACCAGTTTCTAAATTTCTCTATTAGCAGACTTTAATTCTTTCATCTGCTGCGACATGCAAAGTTCCCTTCAACTGTATCCTATTCTTCTCCATTACGTTTGAAGATGATGATGCTATGGAAAGAATAAGATTTGTAAACAGAATTGAGAGAATTTTGTCTGTTCACACATATATATACTCCTAAAGGCACGATCTTCACCAACCATCTCAACCATCCATCCTTAATCATTTTGTCTCCCACCATGGAATCAACCAATTCCATCTTAACTGAACCAGAATTGAGATCCAACCAAATTAAAATTTGGCCACTAAAATTTCTAAATTCCCTAGTGGAGTCTGACAATTTGCTATTTCTTTCAATTTAGTCTTAATTTTTCTTAGATTTCGAATCAATAGAGATACTCGAGTGTTACACATGGCAACTTCCATGGCAATCTTCGTGTACTTTTATGCTGATATGACACTATTTATTTTATATGTCATGCTAACAAATAATTCAAAATATAAAAATCAAACTTATAAAAAGTTCATAATATTTCAAAGAAATTAACATGAAGTACACATGGACTTTCATGTAATTGCCATATTTAAAATTTAATACTTCAGTTAGCATTTCCTTTAAAAAAAATATCAATTTAACTCTTTTTGAAAGGTTAATAGTTAAATTCGACCTTTTTAAAGATTTTAACTAAAATTAATAATAAGGACCAAATGGATAAAAATGTAAATGTTAATGAATAAATTTATCATTATACATTTATAAAATAACAAAGTTTTTGATGAATTCAATGAGACCATATATTAAATAGTATAGATAAATAAGACTTCTATGAAAAAATAAAATATAAAAAAAAATATAAAACCCCTATAAAAAAAAAGTGATGATGTGGTGCCTAAATAAAACAAAATTTCAATACCCCACATTCCAAGTATAGATGGAAGGGAAATCTTTGGTCTTACCCTGAGGATAACATATAGTAGTTATCTTTATGTATTTAAGGTAAATGGAGTTTGGACCATTGGATTGAATTAATAGAAGAGGGAATATCTTAGGTTTATTCTTCATTAATGTTTGTTTTGGGAGTGGTGGACGACAAAAGCCAACTTAAGATGCACGTCACGTGCTGTTCATGTGACTGCCAAATCCAACAAATAAAAATAAATTAATAAATTATATGTGTTAAGATTGCTGCATGGTTTTGTTTGTTTTGTGTGCGTCAAAGTCGCACGAAAAAGAAATAATAATAAAGAAAAATAAAGAAAGACTTCATTGTCTGTATAGCACCTGCCGCCAAATAAAAGTCCCCACTAGATCTCCCGTTTTAACTTTTTTTAATAATTAAAACTACGCCTCATTTAAAAAATAAAAATAAAGCAATAGATTTGAATTTAATTTGCTTTATCTAATTCTCATTTTTGTTATTCATATATTATAAAATATTTTGATAAAAGAATATATTATAAATTTAAATCTATTTTACTAATAATTGGATCAACTAAAATCTAAACCCATAAAAAATTGAATTTTTAAAAACAATTTTCCGTAAATGTTTACATAAATACTAAATTATGACATATATTATGTAAGTAAAATAAATTAGTTTATATAAAATATATAAATATTCAATGAGGTTTTAGTTAAATAGTAAAGTATATATTGAAAGTTTAAATCATTATTTAGGGTTTGAATTTGGTAATTATTTTTATATTGGGGTCTAAATTTTTTTTAATTTAAGTTAAGCCTTAAACTTAACAATTATTTTCACGACCTGAAATTGGTAACTATTGTCGTACTAGAGCCTAAATTTGACAACTATTATCATATTAGGGCCTAAACATTTTTTGGTCCAAGTTAGAACTTAAACTTGACAATTATTTTCACATTAGGATTTGAATTTTTTTGTACAAATTAGGCCCTAAACTTGACAATTGTTCTCCCATTAGGGCCTAAAGTAGGTAACTATTCCCTCATTAGAGCTTGGACATTTTTTTGTCCAAGTTAGTCCCTCAACTTACCAATAGTTTCGATATTGAGGCTTGAACTTAACAATTTTTCTTACATTGGAGCCTGAACTTTAAGGTTTTTAGGGACTAATTTATCTAAAAAAAATTCAATTACTAATGTAGAAATAGTTGCCAAGTTCAGGTCCTAAAAAGTGATTTAAGCCTATATTGAAAACTTAGAAGCTTGAGTTGAAATATGATAATGTGTATATTTTATATAAAAGTTATAAAATAACAAAAATGCCCTCAAAAGTCAAAATAATATAATTTAATATATTTTTTGCTATTATCTAATTGAATTAGTGTTTAGTTGATCAATGATAAAAAATTAATATTAGTAGAGATTTTTATTAAATATTTTTCATATAAAATTAAAGAAGAAAGTGGAGTAGCATATTAGAGAGGGGGAAAGTAAAAAAGTGGGCAGCAGAAGTGGAGGAAAAAGGAGAGATTTGGCAAAGGAAAGGAAGAAGTGGGATTTGTAATTGTGGACAAATTCATCTTTTTTATAAGGCCTGCCTGACCTTTTTGATTCTTTGAGTTTAAAAAGGTTTGATGGATGGGCATGGGTCTGCCACGTCTGCTAATTTCTTTATCACCCAGTCTCCTCCACCCCTGTTTGTGTACTATATACATGAAAAAGGGCCACTCATTTTCAGCCAACTTGCCCTTTAAACTTCCCTTTCCCATATATGTATTAGCCACCATTTTACATATCTTCACCAGCAAGATGCAATTTCCCCACTCCTGATTTGATTCAATGTTTTTTTTAGCAAATCTGGCATTGGTAGATTTCGATTTCATTTATTCTCAATACAATGAGTTTTTTTTTCTAAAACTAAGGGTTGAATTAGATAGCATAGGTGCATTATTTTTTGAAAATTAATATAGAACATAATTGTTTGTCTCATCTATATGAAATATTCATTTTACATTATGCATATAGCTAATAAATGGGTAAATATGACCAAATTTTATTTTTAAAAAGAGTTATATTTAAATACTTGGGTTTAAAAAGATTGAAAATATTAGAAGTAATTAGCTAAAAATCCAACTGAAGTGAGGTGAGGTGAGATGGGATAAATGTATCTAATATCTACAGAGATTGATAATAGTGCATAAGGGAAGCCAGAAAATTGTTATAGGAAGAGACCAGAGACAAATAATGAATTTTTGGGAGCCAAAATGTAATTTTACTATAATATTAACTTATAATTTCATAAACTTTGAAGGGGGCTAAGTTGGTCCGTTTTTTACATTTTTGAGCCCTAGATAAAATAATAATTTGAGACCCCTTTTTAAAATAATTATAAATGTAAAACAATAAAATAAAATAAATTAGGGCCCCTTTTATTTTATTTTATTTTTCTTGTAATGAAGTGTCGATCAAAAATTTTACAAAAGTTGAATTGTTTTCTACGTTAAAAGTTGAAATTTTTTTTTTCTTTTTTGAGCCCTTCCAGCCGTAAGCCTTCGGTGATTGCATTCCTAAACTACCCCGAAGGCCAGGCCTAGAGCTAAAGGATATATTTATCATTGTTAGAGGGCTAAAACCACTATAGGTCCTTGTCTATACCCTTGGTGGAACAAATAGTAGCGCAAAGTATAACAAATATAAAGTAATGGTAGGTTTAATAACATCTGTTCTCACCCCAGTCAACTATCATCCATAAATAAATCTATACGATAAATTCATACTAGCTAGAACACCTTATACTAAATACATATTTAGATAGATAGCGAGTATGGAAATATGATTTGAGTTTAGGAAATCTCTCAATCACGGGTAACAAGAAATATGCTTCATTTGCATAAAGTCAGCAATTGGCATCGACTAGGCAAGGAAGAAAATTGTCCCAATAGCAGACAATACAGGCAGCTCCACTGTCTATAGATATTCCAAACTGGGTTTTTAGTGAAATGGGATAAAACAGTAGATGGTGGCCCTGGAAATGTTGGTCCAACCAATGCAGTCTTCTTTTGTTTTTGAAGGTACAAATACCATGATGGAGATGATGCCTTCCTTTTGGTTCTTGGACTAGATAGTTTATACCAAACGAATAATAATAAACCTGTCGGCTAAGATAAATATAGTGATCAGCTGTCTCAAACCAAACTAAAATACATTTCCAATGAAAATAAAGATCAATTATTGAGCTACATCCATATGGATATTTATGCCACCAATGTGTTTCTAACAAATGAAATGAGGTCCACTTAGAACGAGTGTTTTAGATTTATTGCCTGGGCTTCTTTTTGCTTTAAGAATCACTGAACCGACAGCCATGGGCTTTTCTTTAAGATTATGGGTTCTACAGAGAAGACAAGCATTTCTTTTTCAATGGGGATTCCAACAATCATGTATTTATTTAGAGCTAAAATGTCTCAACTTTACATATTTATATTTCTATTTCCATTTTATAAAGTTAATTGCGCTTTAGTAGTGTAATAGTAAAGCACTTTGAGTTAGAAATGAAAATTTGGTTAACATCAAAGTTGTGGGTCTGAATTTTTTTTAGAACTGGAATTAAATTATATAGTTTTACGATAGTAAAAATATAATTTTATTATTTTAATAATTTATATTTTTATAATTTTTAAAATGTCTAAATTAAAAATTTACCGTTTTATGGTGGCCATGGCCCTCCTAAGTCTTCATTACACTCTACCACTGCTCTTAAACATCCCTACTTCTTCCTTTATTTAAAAACAAAAAACAAAAAAAAATTATTTGGTACTGGCTTAAACAATTTATTTTACAAATACAAACATAAACTAGACTTGTTCATGGGTCGGGATACTTATCAGGCTCAAAAATCCGTCTGAAATTTGGGAGGGTTTCAGAAAAAAAATTTGACCCAAAAAAGAGGTTTAGAAAAAAACTAGTTTATAATACTTTATATTATGTTATTTTTATATATGATGTAATTTATAACACATTAAAAAAATAAACTTATACTAAATATATAATAGTACTCTAATGTAAACATTAAAATAATGTTCAGATGATTATATATAAAATAATTAAATATTATATAAAAATAATATACATATTTTTAAAAATTTTAAAAATAGTATGGTGCGCCTAAAATAGGCTTAGTTAATCTTTTACAAATATGAACAAATTTGGGTAAAACTTTAGGCTCATAATTTGGGCTAGACTTTAGCAAATATAAAGTATTTTAATACTTAGACCTTATTCAAACCTAACCTGACCCAGCCTATGAACAACTCTAACACAAACTCAAATTTTAATATTAAATTCAAATATATTATGAGTTTATATTTAATATATTGATCATATATTATTTCTATACCTAATCACTTACGTAACACTTCACTAATGAGATGAATAATAATTTATGAATTTAATTCATTAATAAAATAACATATCGTAATTATTTTAATCGATAGTATATAACTTTTATACGCTTTCAATGTATTGAATAATAAATATTAATTCGTATATTATTATTTGGTATTAATTAGAATAGTAAATATATATTTAATTTTAGGTTTAGGGTAATAAGAAGCTTCCCATAGTTAAGAAATTCTCATTGTCTTTAACAATTTCTATTTCTATTTTGAAGGAATTCCACATCCATGTGAAAAAATTATCATTTTTGTCATAGAGATAACAACCATGTGCAAGTCCAACTTGGGTGGAATGTAGATTGTTGTCTAAGGTATGGGACCATAAAAAATAACCTGCTTAGTGGTCCTTTTTGACCACAAGCTAGTGTAACAACCTGATTTTAGTGGTGTCGAAAACGTTTGTTTTGGGACCACAATTCTGATAAGAGAGTCAATAAATATTATTAATTTAATATTTACGAACATTGAGTTAAATCGTATTAAACTTTAGTTAGGAAATTTAAATGTTTGAACCGCTAATTAACCAAAGCGGATTAAATCATAAAAGTTATAAAAGTTGAATTCTATTAGTAAAATGTACCAAATAGCCATAAAAAGGAAAATAGGTGGACTTAAATGGTAAATATACCATGTCATAGGATAGTGGACGGTGGTTTACCAACTTTTGATATTTCATGATGACGTTTAATGAAATATATATAATAATATAGATTAAAAGGTTAAGTATTAGGTGATTGGGGGAAACAAGGAAGAGAAAAACGTATTAGATTTTATTTTTTTCTTTCACCAACCGTGAAACCCTATTGTTAGAGCAAGGGAGGTTCGGCCAAGTTCTTTTCTTTGATTGAATGAGTTTTTAAAGTTTGTTTCTATCGATTTTTATGATTTTGAGTTAGTTTTAGCTCAATCTAGCTAACCCGGCGGTTGATTTGTGAAATCATTAGAAGTTTAGAAACTTACCATGAATGAGATAAGTATATTTGTGAACTTAGCTATTAAATCCTTGAGTTTGAAGGTTAAGTATAAGTATTTTATTAAATGATTTTTGATGATTTTGAGTTTAATGACCTATTTGAGAGTATAGTAAAATTCAATGTGAATAATGTGAAATGATGGAAACTTTGGGTTGAAATGAAAGCATAGAAAAATTGGCTAGTTTAGTTTTGCATGGATTGTGGTTAAATTGTGAATTTCGGGTTAAGGACTTAATTGTACAAATATTAATGTGTTGAGGGTAATTTTGTAAAATCACCTTAGAAAGAATTATGAGTTTGAATTAGTTATCTTAAGTTGATTTTGAATGATTGAATTGAATAAAACTATTATTTATATCAAGATATGCAATAACCAGACTTGAATCGTGGAAAGGCCAAAGTTTTAGATTAGTCATCGATACCTTTTGTGCAATCATGTAGTCGAGGTAAGTTTGTTTGATGGTAAACAAACTAATTTTGTAATTTGATAGAAAATTTATTTATGTTGTGTTTTGTATAATTTTTTTTTGTATATAAATTGTTAATTTGTTAGTTAGACGATAGTGTAAGTTTATGTAAATTAAGATAATGTGTGTAAAATGTTGAGAATTATGGATTGATATGAAAACATGCCCCGTTTGAGTCTTATGAATACTTAGGATACAAATGACACGTCATTAGGGATTATACATTTTCGGGTGCTGGTTTTAGATGTCCTATCGATGGCTGAGGTCCTACATTTGTTGCGGATTCTCCACAACTCGTGTAAGTAGCATCGTGTAGTATAACATCCCGACCCACAACTCATGTGAGCAAGCCCAATTCACGGCTCGTCTGAGCATTTTAAGATACAATTATACTTACATGTACAGGCACACTTTGTGTAAGCATGGTTCCGTGTATCCGAAGTAGATTTGTTTGGTTTAATGGGTATTAAAGTTTTAAGAAAATGTTTGAGATGTATAAATGTTACATTGGATAGATGTTGAATGTGTCATGTACAAGTTCACCAACTCGTGAGAATGGTGATTGAAAATAGGAATCGGAGACACACATGAGCATGATAATGGATTAATGTATTAACTTTATAGATAGAGCCCTTTTGGTAAGTTCTTGTTTACGTTTTATACGAGCTTACTAAGCATTATATGCTTATGTATTTGTCTTTCTTTTCTTGTGGATCATTGGAAAGCTTGATCGGTTGGAATTTCATTGGAGCACAATCACACTATCCACTCATTGTTTTGATAGCTTTCAGTTACTTTTGTTAAGGTTATAAATGGCATGTAATAGGACTTAAATATTATCTTGGTTTGTTTTGATTAGGTGCCAGGCCTATTTGTGTTTTACTACCCTTTTTGAGGATGTTTTGTAAACATGGTGTAGATATATGATGTTAAATTCTTATGCATGCCCTTTTGAAAGTGAGTAGTATTGGTTGTTTTGGCATGTTTTAGGCTTGTTTAAATGTGTTTTTAAAGTATGGAAATAGTTGATTTTGATTTGGCTTGGAACCTATGTGTTAGATGAAAGTTTGTCCTGTTTTAGAAGCTTTTTTAGGTGCACACAGCCTAGGCTATTCCACACGACAGTGTAACACACACGGCCATGTGTCTTATTAATTTTTAGGTGCAGGATTTTTCACACGGTCATAGTTAGTTACACAGTCTGGCTAAACGGCCATGTGTAAAGTCACACAACCATGTGTGATGCCATATGGCCGTGTGACTCTTGTTTCCAAAATTTTCAATTTTTTGCATATTTTTTGTTTTGATTCAAATTAGTTCCAGATTGTTCCTAAACTATTTTTAGGGCCTCATAAGCTTGATTTAAAGCCCGTAAGTGTATTTTATCCTGATTTTTATAAGCTATTGAATGTTATCATTTATTTTATATTTTTGTTTTATTTGATGATAAATGTCTTGATTTGTACTGCAATTCTCTGTAACCCCAATCCAGCGACGAAGACGAGTTAGAGGTGTTACATTTAGTGGGATCGGAGCTACAGTTTAGTCTATTCTTGAACTGAATGTAGCATGTATAGAGTTTAGAAATACATGTCATTTTATAACCTGTGATAGTGTGATGTCTCATGACTTAAACTAATTCTGATTTTCATTTTAATGAAAGATGTTGTCCAACTGAGTTGATTCAGATAAAACTGAGAGCAATGCTCAAGCCTCTGTTCAATAGGTAGCCATTAGTAAGCCTGTTTCTGAGGGTTGAGGAGATGAGGCGTAAGAAGACTTCTTCCATATGATGTTAGAATGGTTTACTAAATTCATGAGAACAAATCTGATGGCTCAACGACCTCCACCCCATCTTGTACCCCAACCGATTCCCTCTATTCCTCAATGTTCAGAGCAGATGCGTGTGAATAGGCCTTTGGTTGATAAAATTCATAAATATAGGGTAGAAGAATTTCGTGGTACAGATGAAGACAATCGAAAAAAGTTGAGTTCTGGTTAGAGAATACCATTAAAGTTTTTTATGAGTTGTCTTGTTTGTCCAGTGACTATTTAAAATATGCGATATCTCTACGAAAAGACTCAGCACATCAGTGGTGGAACACTCTAATAGTCGTGGTACCAAAGGATTGCGTAACCTGGGATTTCTTTCAAATAGAGTTCAAAAAGAAATACATCTATCAAAGGTATCTTGATAGGAAGAGGAAAGAGTTTCTAGAATTGAAGCAAGGTCGTAAAACTGTAGCTGAATACGGAAGAGAATTCAAATGACTTAGTAAATATGCTCGTGAATGTATTCCAAATGAAGCTGTTATGTGTACTTGGTTTGAAGATGGTCTGAATGAAGATATTAGATTGCTTGTCGGGATACTAGAGTTGAAAGAGTTTGTGGTTTTAGTTGGTCGAGCACATAAAGTTAAAGAACTTAACAAAGTAAAAAGCAAAGTAGATTCGGAAATTTAAGACTCGGGTAAATGACCGAGGGGAAAATATTTTTCTTCTCAAATAAAGAAAGTGAAGGAATCTTATAGCCTTATTTTAGCTCCATCTAGACTTTCAGGGAGAGACCGAGGAAAACAAGTTAGTTTGAGGCCCCAGGCTACCTCTGTAGCTAGTGTGGGCAGTATTCGCAACATTAACAAGCCCGAATGTCAACTTTGAAATAGAAGACATTTCGGGAGTGCCGATTGAAAATGGAATCATACTTTAGATGCAATTCATTTGATCATTTCCTTCAAGATTACCTTGATATATCCGATAGAGAAAAAGCCCAATGTGTTCGGTCTGGGAGTACGCCATCTAAAGGTAGACCGTCGAAGAATATTGGCAATGCAGGAAATAATAGAAGTGAGACGAAAGACTCTGTGGTTCGGTCTAAGGCACGGGCACCAACTAGGGCTTACGCAGTTTGAGCCTGTGAAGATACTTTAGCACTTGATGTGATTGCCGATATAGTTTCTCTCTTTAATGTTTATGTTTATGCTCTAATTGAGTCAGGGTTAACACAGTTGTATATATGCACTACACTTGTGTTAGATACGAATATATTGGTAGAGTCAACTGAGTTTGTAGTCAAAGTAACTAATCTGTTAAGCCAGTATGTGTTAGTTGATAAATTGTGTAAAAATTGTCCACTGAAAATTCAAGATTGTGACTTTTCGAATGATTTGACGTTATTACCATTCGATGATTTTGATGTAATTCTTGGCATGGATTGATTGAATTTGCATGATGCTGTTGTGAACTGTAGATGAAAGCTTATTATATTGAAATGTCAGAATGGTGAAACAGTTAGAGTTGAATTAGATGGATTTGACAGCGCCACCAATATTATTTCTACTTTATCAGCTTAGAAATGTGTTCGAAATGGGTGTGAGGCATATCTAACATATATTTTAAATATCAGAACTTCAGAAGCAAAGTTGGAATTATTTTTGACTATTTGTGATTTCGCAGATGTATTTCCAGAAGAGTTGCTAGGGTTACCACCAATCAGAGAGATTGAATTTGCTATTAATTTAGTACCAGGAACTTCTCTTATATCAATTGCTCTGTATAGAATGGCACCGGCTGAGTTAAAGGAGTTGAAAGCACAGTTACAAAAGTTGTTAGATAGAGGATTTGTTCAACTTAGTTTTTCTCCCTGTGGTGTATCTATTTTATTCGTTTAGAAAAGGACGGGTCGATGCGGTTGTGTATTGATTACCGAAAGCTAAATAAAGTCACAATTAAGAACAAGTATTCGTTGCCTCGTATTGATGATTTATTTGATCAGTTGAAAGGTGCGACGGTGTTTTCGAAAATTGACCTTCGCTTGAGATATTATCAACTTTGAGTTAAAGATCCGGATGTGCTGAAAACAACTTTTAGAACCAGGTACGAGCATTATGAATTTTTGTTTATGCCGTTTGGTTTAACGAACGTCCCTACTACGTTTATGGATTTGATAAACGCAATATTTCAACCGTATTTAGATAGACTTGTGGTAGTTTTCATCGATGATATACTGATTTACTTGAAAGACAAGATTGAACATGTCCAGCATCTGAGTATTATTTTAAAGACTTTACATGATAAGCAGTTATTTGAAAATTTCAGTAAATGTGAGTTCTGGCTGTGAGAAGTTGAGTTTTTGGGTCACGTGGTGTCTACAGTGGGCATTACAATGGACCCGAGTAAAATATCAGCTATTTTGGACTAGAAGCCTCCGATAAATGTCACCAAGATCAAAAGTTTTCTAGGTTTGGCTGGATATTATCGACATTTTGTAAAAGGTTTTTGGATGATTGCTTCACTATTGACAAAGCTACTTCAAAAAAATGTAAAGTTTGTTTTGTCCAATAAATGTCAACAGAGCTTCGATCGGTTAAAAGTAATGTTAACTGAAGCCTCTAAGTTAATTCAGCCAGAGACTGATAAAGAATTTGTGATTTACAATGATGTTTCACTTAGCGGTTTAGGGTGTGTTTTGATACAGGAGAGTAAAGTTTTAGATTATGTCTCTTAATAGTTTAAAACCACACGAGAAAAATTACTCGACACATGACTTGGAGCTTGCAGCTATTGTGTTTGCTTTAAAAATTTGGCGACACTACTTATACGGAAAAAAATGCCACATTTTCACGTATCACAAGAGTTTAAAATACTCGATGTCTCAAAAAGAATTGAATTTGCAACAACATAGATGGTTAGAGCTGTTAAAAGATTATGATGTGATTATCAATTATCACTTGGGAAAAGTAAATGTTGTTGCGGATGCTTTGAGTCGGAAATCATTATTTTCTTTGAGAGCTTTAAATACTCAATTGATGCTTGTTGATAATGGATTTATTTTAGCTGAATTAAAAGCTAAACCGATGTTTCTACAATAAATCTGTAAAGCCTAGAAAAATGATCTCGAGCTAATTTCTAAACGAGAACAGATTGAAAATTCATCAGATTCAAAATTTCACGTTGGTACAGTTGGTAGCTTGTATTGCCAAAGCAGATTGTGCATTCTAAAGAATTCTGAAGTTAAGCAGAGTATCTGATAGGAAGCTTACAGCAATAGTTACTCGGTTCATCCTGGTAGTAATAAAATGTATAATGATTTGAAACAGATGTATTGGTGGTCAAGTATGAAATGTGAGTTGTATCAAAATGTTTGGTTTGCCAGCAAGTTAAATTCGAACATCAGTTACCCTCGGGATTGCTGCAGTCAGTTATGATTGCAGAATGGAAATGGAAACGACTTACCATGGATTTCGTGTCAGGATTATCGTTATCTCCGAGGAAAAAGGATGTCATTTGGGTTGTTGTTAATCGTTTGAGTAAACCCACACATTTTATTCCCATGCGTATGTATTATTCACTAGAGAAATTGATAGAGTTATATGTTGTAGAGATTGTCAGATTACATAGGCTGCCGTTGTCGATTATTTCTATAATCGAGATCCACGATTTACTTCTAGATTCTAGAGTAAATTACAAGAAGCTTTGGGCACCAAATTGCATTTTAGTACTGCATTTTGTCCACAGACAGATGGCCAATCTAAACAAGTGATTTAGATACTTGAAGATATGCTTCGTTGTTGTATATTAGAATTTGAAGGCACTTTGGGAAAAATTTCTTCCGTTGGTTGAGTTTGCGTATAATAACAATTACCAATTGAGTATTAAAATGGCCTTGTATGAAGCTTTGTATGGTCGAAAGTGTAGAACTCTTTTATACTGGATTGAATTGAGTGAGAGAAAGCTTTTCGAAACTGATTTGATCTGTGAAACCGAAGAAAAAGTTAAGGTAATACGAGAATGTTTGAAAGCTACTTTTGATATTTAGAAGTCTTACGCGGATTTGAAAAGAAAGGAAACAGAGTTTCAGGTTGGCAAAAGAATATTCTTGAAAGTATCACCCTGGAAGAAAGTTCTTTTTTTTTTGCTAGAAAGGAAAACTTAGTCCGTGTTTCATCGGGTCGTTTGAGATTATCGAGAGAATTGGGTCAGCTGCTTGTCGTTTAGATTTTTCATTAGAGTTGGAGAAAATTCATAAAGTTTTCCATGTATTCATGTTGCGACGTTATAGACTTGATCCCTCACATGTGATTTCACAGTAGATGTGGAAATATAGCTTGATATGTCATATAGTGAGGAACTAGTTAAAATTTTGGCTCGAAAAGTCAAAGATTTGAGAAATGAATGCATAGCTTTAATAAATGTTCTTTGGCATCGTCATGGGATTAAAGAAGCTACATGGCAACTGAAAGAAGCTATAATATTGCAATATCTGAACAGGTTATATGGTAAGATATTTGAGGATGAAACTTCTTTAAGGGAGGGAGAGTTGTAACGACTCGATTTTAGTGGTGTTGGAAATGATGGTTTTGGACTACAATTACGACAAGAGAATCAATAAATATTATTAATTTAATATTTACAAACATTTAGTAAATTCATATTAAACATTAGTTAGGAAATTTAAATGTTTGAACCGCTAATTAAGCAGAAATGATTAGATCGTAAAAGTTACAGAAGTTTAATTCTATTAGTGAAATGTACCAAATGACCATAAAAAGGGAAATAGGTAGACTTAAATGGTAAATATACCATGTCATAGGATAGTGGACGGTGGTTTACCAACTTTTCAAATTTCATGGTGACATTTAATAAAATATATAAAATAATATAGAATAAATGGTTAAGTATTAGGTGATTGGGGGAAACAAGCAAGAGAAAAATGTATTAGCTTTTATTTCTTCTTTCACCAACCGTGAAACCCCATTATTGGAACAAGGGTGTTCGGCCAACTTCTTTTGTTTGCTTGGGGTGAGTTTTTGAAGTTCGCTTCTATCTATTTTTATGATTTTGAGTTAATTTTAGCTCAATCTAACTAACCCAATGGTTGATTTGTGAAATCATTAGAAGTTTAGGAACTTACCATGAATGAGATAAGTATTTTTGTGAACTTAGCTGTTAAATCCTTGAGTTTGAAGGTTAAGTATAAGTATTTTATTAAATGATTGTTGATGATTTTGAGTTTAAGGACCTATTTGAGAGTATAGTAAAATGCAATGTGAATAATGTGAAATGATGGAAACTTTGGGTTGAAATGAAAACAAAGAAAAATTGGCTAGTTTAGTTTTGTATGGATTGTGGTTAAATTGTGAATTTCAGGTTAAGGACTTAATTGTACAAATGTTAAAGTGTTGAGGGTAATTTTGTAAAATCACCTTCAAAAGAATTATGAGTTTGAATTAGCTATATTAAGTTGATTTTGAATGATTTAATTAAATAAAACTATTATTTAGATCAAGATACGCAAAAACCGGACTTGAATCGTGGAAAGGACAAAGCTTCAAATTAGTCGTCAATACCTTTTGTGCAATCGTGTAGTTGAGCTAAGTTCGTTTGATGGTAAACTAACTAATTTTGTAATTTGATAGAAAATTTATTTATGTTGTGTTTTGTATAATTTCTTTGTATATGAATTGTTAATTTGTTATTTAGACGATAGTGTAAGCTTATGAAAATTAAGATAATGTGTGTAAAATGTTGAGAATTATGGAATGATATGGAAATATGCCCTGTTTGAGCCTTATGAATACTTAAGATACAAATGACACGTCATTAGGGATTATACGTTTTCGGGTGCTGGTCTAAATGTCGTACCAATGGCTAAGGTCCTGCAATTGTTACGGATTCTCCACAGCTTGTGTGAGCAGCATCGTGTAGTCTAACATCCCGACCCATATTACGTGTGAGCGGGCCCAATTCATTGCTTCTGTGAGCATTTCAGGATACAGTTATACTTACATGTATAGGCACACTTTGTGTAAACATAGTCCCGTATATCCTAAGTAGATTTGTTTGGTTCAATGGGTATTAAAGTTTTAAGCAAAAATTTGAGATGTGTAAATGTTACACTAGATAGATGTTGAATGTGTTATGTAGAAGTTCACCAACTTGCAAGAATGGTGATTGAAAATATGAATCGGAGATTCACATGAGCATGATAATGGAATAATGTATTAACTTTATAGATAAAGCCTTTTTGGTAAGCTCTTGTTTACGTTTTATACAAGCTTACTAAGCATTATATGCTTATGTATTTGTCTTTCTTTTCTTGTAGATCATCAGAAAGCTCGATGGTTGGAATTTCATTGGAGCACAATCACACTATCCAATCATCATTTTGGTAGCTTTCAGATACTTTGGTTAAGGTTATAAATGACATAGAATAGGGTTTAAATAGTATCTTGGTTTTTTTTGATTAGGTGTCAGGTCTATTTGTGTTTTATTGCCCTTTTTGAGGATGTTTTGTAAACATGGTGCAGACATGTGATGTTAAATTCTTATGCATGCCCTTTTGAAAGTGAGTAGTATTGGTTGTTTTGGCATGTTTTTGATTTGTTTAAATGTGTTTTTAAAGTATGGAAATGTTTGATTTTGATTTGGCTTGGAACCTAGGTGTTGGATGAAAGTTTATCTTGTTTTAGAAGCTCTTTTAGGTTCACACAGCCATGCCACACGCCCATGTGACACACACGACCATGTGTCTTATTAATTTTTAGGTACAAGATTTTTCACTCTATTATAGTTAGTTACACGGTTTGGCCAAACGGCCATGTGTAAAGTCACATGGCCATGTGTGATGCCATACGGTCGTGTGACCTCGGTTTCCAAAATTTTCAATTTTTTGCATTTTTTTCTGTTTTGAGTCAAATTAGTCCCGGATTGTTCCCAAACTATATTTAGGGTTCTATAAGCTATTGAATATTATCATTTATTTTATATTATTGTTTCTATTTGATTATAAATGTCCTATTCTGTACTGTAATGCTCTGTAACCCTAGTTTGGCAACAAAGATGGGTTAGGGGTGTTACAGCTGGTGCACACATTATGGTTGATGTTGCATTCTTCCCTTTATTACCATTATAAAGATTTTCATGTAAGACACGTTTGGTTTATAGGGTCGATGATGCTCCAATTTTCTTTCGTCTGAGTGTTGTTAGAGCAATTGATAAGGAGGAGAAAGAGGATGAAAGAAAACACAATAGTTGATGTGAGTTTTGTGGCTACCATTTATTGCATTTAAAAGCTCTTCCAAGACCTAACATATATAGAATTTATTAGGGCGACATTTGGGAACTAATATTTTAAATTTTTAGATTTATATTTCAAAAATAGTATAAATTAAATATTAACTTATTTAGAAATATAACATTCATAATGATTTCTCAAATTTACGAATTTGCTAAGATCCTATATAGCAATGAATTTTAAAATTTTAAAATTATTTTGAATTTGGTAAATCCATGTTTTTATAGTTTTTTAATATATATTAGATTGGATATACAATTAGTAAAAATGAACAAATATTTTCTCTCAATAGGTGATGGTGGAGGAGGCGGCAGTGACCTAGATGTGGTTATGGAATCCAACGCGATTTCGGCGTCTGGAAGCTCTTGAAAAGAAAAACTATTTGGAAAGAAAGTCACTAAGCCTACTAAGTTGGGTATTCTGGGAAGCAAAGATCTTGTGTTCTCGAAGGATGATATATTGAAATCTATCGTTAATGGCATACCGGTGATTGATTTTTCAGAATGAATTCAAAAACTCATAGTAAAAGGTATGGAGAGAACTGTTGTAGTCAAATTATTGGGGCGTAACATAGGTTACACTACTCTCCACAACTAAATTTTAGCCTTTCGAAAACCTCACAACCTTTTCACCTTATGGACGTGGAGAATGGTTATTTTTTGGTTAGATTCTAGAACAAAGAGGACTATGAACTAGTTCTTACCCAATGCCCGTTGGTGGTGTTTGGTCATTACCTCACAGTATAGCCATGGACAACTGATTTCAACCCCCTGAAACCCATTGCAAGTGTTACCTTGCCTAGATCTACTTTCTTGGCTTACTCAGTTTCTTGTATTAGCGAAGGGTTTTAGAGGAGATTGGTAGTTTGGTTGGCACGGTGGCCCGGCTAGATATCAAGATCGACAGTTGTATGAGGGGTAGATTTGCAAGAATGGTAGTATATGTCGATTTGGAAAAACAACTTATAGCTCAAGTTATGGTTAATGGAAGGATTTAGAGAGTAGAGTTCAAATCATTATCGACGATCTACTTCTCTTGTGGTTGCTATGGGCATTTGAAATATCTTTGTCCCTCTACTACATCTGATCGATCTCCCTTTCAAGAGAAATAACCTGATTCTATGCACAAGCCGAAGATCCCAATTCTGGTGGAGGTGACTAAACTATTTGGGCCTTAGATGGTAGTGGAGCACAAATCCAGGAAAACTCATAATCATTTGTGCTATCGACAAGAAAATCTCAAGGCTAGAAATAAAGAGGATTCTCGTTTAAATATTCTTTCATTAATGGAAAAGGACAACACAACTTGAGATGAAACGACAACAAACATGCTAGGGACTAGGTTTAAAAAAGAAGAATTTTTAAAATCTATAGAAGCCAAAAGTAGTATGCTAGGTGTTGGCCTGGTGGGTGAGCAAAATTGGCGATCTCATAAATTTTAGCGTGTGTCTACGACTTATTCTGGCACTAATAAAACGAACTTCAGTCAAAACTCTCTTGGATCTGAAAAGGTTGTCTCAGGTCATGCTTTGGAAACTATCACTGGAAAGATGGGTCACACCTCTAGGCTAGGGAAATCGTGCGAAGGTATTATGGGGAAAGAGCCCACACAAGATTTCGAAACTCGAGTCTGTGGAGTGGACTAATCCTAGGCCGTTGCCCAACATCGATCCAGCTGCAGGTAAGTTGTTGGTCTACTTTAATTCCATTTATGAAGGCCCCTTTGAAACAACTATTGATTTAAATCCTAATCTGCTTAGTTCAAATTGACATACAATAGTAGTTTTTAAAGAGAACTTAATCCCTAGTTCTCTCGGAAATCCCACCTTTGAGGAAGCGAACAAAGCTGCGAAGCCTCATTTGAGTGCCAATGGGCAGAATACATAAATAAAGGGTAGTGGTGGTAGATTTGGGAAGAACCTTAATAAGTCATTGTGTGGTTGTGGAGGCTGATTTAAAGCAGCTGCTAGCCCCCATGTGCCACTACAACATGTTATACTTTCTATGTTCAATCTCATTAGCTCGCAAGTAGCAAGTGAGGTGAATAAAACTGTTCAAGAAAATGGGAATCAGGATGATGGCGTCGACTTGCCTTTGGTGCAATAGTGCTTTGCCATCTTCTCTTTAATTTATTATCATGAACATTAACATTTTTTGGTGGAACTAATGGGGGGCACTAGCTTCAAGTTTTCCCGCTTGTTCGATGAATATAATAGAGAATACAAGTTGGATTTGGTTGGGCTTTTGGAAACAAGAGTTAATGGCAACAAAGTGGATTTGATTATTGCTAAGTTGTGTTTCTAGCTTTCTCACCGTGTAGAGGCGGTTGGTTATTCGGATGGGATTTCGATCAGTTGGAAAGACACACTTCAAGTTGAGGTCCTCAAGAACCACCCTTAGTTCATTCTCATCCGGGTTTTGGATAGTATTCACAAGCATCCTTTCTTGATCATAATGGTCTATGATAGTCAAGATAGTCGAAAAAGAAGGCTTCTTTAAGGAGCTTTAGAAAACATTATTCCAATTGATAAGACCCCATGGCTAGCAATTGGAGACTTCAATGGCATCCTTGCCTCTAGTGAAAAGAGAGGGGGACGAACCCTAGGAAAATGATGTACACTGCTTGATGACTTTATAGATTCTAATGAGCTATATGATTTGGGTTTTTAAGGGCCACAATTTACATGACAACGAGGCGAGGGTTTTGAAATATTAGATAGGGCCATTTGCAATAATGCTTGGAGTGTTGCTTTTCTCACAGAGCACAGTTTCTCACTTGCCAAGACTCAAATTAGATCACAGTCCCCTATACGTCTCCCTCAGGTGTGAGCTCCAATCACCTAGGGGACGCCCTTTTCGTTTTCTTGCAGGTTGGGCTGAGCATCCTATTTTTTCTGATTTTGTCAAGTAGAATTGATGTGTTTCCAAAAATATGTCAAAGACCCATTCTGACTTTACAAATCAGGTTAGACTTTGGAACAAAATTGTGTATGGTCACATTTCTTCTTGAAAAAGATAGTTGATTGGGAAACTCAATAGTATCCAAAGAGCCTTGGACTATGCGAATTATGTCTACCTTCATCAGGTTAAAATGAAGGTCAAGTAAGAGGTAGAAAATGTGTTGTATCACAAAGAACTATTGTGGTGTAAAAAGTCAAGATGTAACTAGTTATCCCTTGGTAACCGCAACACCAAACTCTTTCATACATGAACTTGGAGAAGGAGGAAATAAAATAGAATTGGAGCCCTTAAAAATGACTTGGGGGAATGGATTTTTGAACTAGATGAGCTAAATTTTAAAGCAGATAAATTTTACGATAAGTTATATGGCAAACATCCATGTCCATGAGAAATTTACCTCCTAATGCCTTTCCGTGCCTATGTGAGAAAGACGTTTGTTTCTTAAACACACCAATTTCTGATGAGGAAATTAAGATTGCACTTTTTGATATGGCTCCCCTAAAGGCCCCAGGTAGTGATGGCTTTCATGCCTTATTCTATCAAAGTCAATGGGAGCATGTCGGTCTTTCAGTTTCTGAATGGGTTAAAAGTGGTTTTTCTAGTGAGCAGATTGACTCAGACTTAAACAACACGCTCATTGTGCTTATCCTTAGCATTCAAAATCTAGAACACTTCTTTCAATTTCATCCTATCAGTCTTTGTTTGGTCCTCTACAAACTAGTTATGAAAGTCATAGCAAACTGCTTCAAAGTCATTTTTCTAAAGATTATCGCGCTAGAACAAGCCAGCTTCGTAACAGGCAGAAACATCACAGATAACATTATCATTGGGTAAGAGGTATGTCACATCCCAAAAATTGGGTTAAAAGAATCGGGTAAGTAAATTGGGGGTTAGTGAACTGAAAACCGTAAATATATTTTATAATTAAATAATTAAAAATTAATTAAATAAAATATTAGAATAATTAGATTTAATAATTTTAGGTTAGAAAATTAAAATTAGGCGTCCGGGAATTAATTTGATGAAAAAGGATTTATAAAAACGAGGTTTGATTTGAAAATAATTTTGAAATTGGTTTTAATTGAAAAGTAAGGACCTATTTGAAAAAGGGAAGAAACTGGAGGTGGTTAAATGGGCAATGGCCAAATTTTTAAAAATGGATTGCCTATTTAACAACCCCCACATCTCCTTCCCTTCCATTCTTCATCTTTAAAAATTTTCCAAACACCAAATCAAAGCTTTTCTCCCAAAATTAGTTCATTTTTTATTCCTAGGCTCTCTAAACACAAAATCTCTTTTCAACTTTGAAAAACACTCATGTTTTCATTCTTAAAATCCTCAAGAGATCTTCACACATTTTAGCTTGAATTAACTCCATAGCTCATCAACTTTGTAAAATTGAGGTGAGATTCTAACTTTTTATGATTAAGCTAAGTGAGTTGTTATTTCAATTCAAGATTTAAATTATTTAATCAAGATCTCAATATATCACTTGATTTTAAGTTGATTTTTGGCTTGAAAATGGTAGATCTCATATTTCTTGGCTAAGCTTTGGTTTTAAAGTGATTTCTAACTCATTTTGATCTAATTAAAAGGTTTTGATCTTAATTTAATAAATCCTTAATGAATTTAAGCAAATTTAATGTTCCCCTTTTTAAAAGATCACATAAGCTTGATTTTTTTGGAAAAATTAAATCAGTGAAATTGGGTAAAATTGATGGTTTAGATATGTAATTAGATTGTATTTAGGATCTATGAAGTTGAAATATAAGCTTAGAAGTGATATTTGAGTGGTTAAACACCTATTTCGACAAAACTAGTTAATTTTTTTATATAGAGGTTTATAGGCTTTGATCTAGGATTTTGGAATGATTTAATGGTGTTTGTTAATTTAGTAATGCCTTTCTAATGTGTTTGATGTGTGTGAAAAGTGTCAATTCATTTGGGGTCTTTACAACCATGGACAAAGGAAAATAGAAGCTTACTTGAGTATGGTAGTTGAAGCAATGGTTGCTAAGGTGAGTGGATTAATATGCTACATTTAAATTCTAGTACACAGCCTAAGGTAACATATGCAAACCTTGACTTCTTCCTTGTGCAAAGCCTTACAATTTTGGTTGAATCGTTGAGTATATAAACTGTGCGATTTTAATGGTGAATAAATTGAATGAACTTATGATATTTATTACGATGGGCATTATGGCCTGGAGATGTGTTGGATAGATAAAGGAATTTTGAGCAAAGCCCCATTCACCGTAAATAGTGTGGTGTGTTTGGAGAGTGTGAGCATACATGCTACATTTATATGGAGATAGCGTACGACTTTATGAGTCACGTGGTGTGTTTTGGAGATCCATTTATTTAATGTGTGGTAATAGAGTCCACTTATAGGTGGTGATAGAGTTCCCTATATGTTTCATAAACACAAAAATGTCAATTTATCATTATTTGAGATATATGAGTTATGATGGAGCATGAACTGTTATTTTGCATGAATTGTTATTCGGTATGAACTGATATTTCATATGAATTATTATTTTGCATGAGCTGTCATTTGGTAAGAATTGTTATTTCAAATGAAAAGATGTTTGGTACGAATTGATAATTTATGTGATCTACGCATTTTATGTGAATTACTAATTATATATGTACTACTTATTGTATGAGAACTATTGTGTCATGTGGGTTACTATTTTGTGTAGACTGCAATAATATGTGAATTATTATTATTTGTGACCTTTTAACCTAGCTAATGTGTTTATTTGTAGTATATTTGAGCACTCACTAAGCTTTCATAAGCTCACCCTCTCTTTTATAATAATACAGTGACTTAGCTTGTGAAGAGATGTGGGAGTGAGTCATCCAAGTGATCCAAATCGAGGCTATATATGGGTATGTCGTTGTGTTCCCAAACCCAGTGAGGAAGGCAATGTGGGACCAAATTATGGGATTTAGTATTAGACTTACTTATAATTGTCAGGTTGTAATTGGACACTATGGACTATTTAATTGTTTGGTTTAAAACTTTTATCATTACGTTAGATAAATGATTGAATGATGGATTATGATTGTTTGATAATTGGTTTGAATAACTGTTCAACTAACTTGTAAGTGTAGGTTGAAGAGTTGCTAGTCATCGAGGTAAGCCTTAGATATTTTATGTATGGTTTGGATACAAACATGTGCTTGGCATGCATAAGATGTAACACAGAATTTGGTCAAGTCATGTAAACTATTAAATGTCTACTAACTAATTAATTAATAATGTTATAAGGTTGTGTGAGATGCTTTAATAAATTTTCCAAAATAAGACTTAAGCATTAAATCCTGCAATACTATTGTTAAACTTTGTGAAATGGAGTTTTTCCTAATATGTCACTATATATTACGTTTTAAGTGTAATTATACGTTTTAAAACTAAATGGTTTTCCTAGTCCCTACAAATATAACCTTTGAAAAATACCCTACTACGTGCATATATGTTTAACTAAAGTTTTTGAGGTAATTGTCTGTTAAATATTAGATATTGAATTAGTCTTGTTGTTGATTGTTGATCAAAGTAGAGCAATGGAAACATGATATTAAGTTTTTATTAAATCTTCCATGATTAATATGTGGTGTGATTGGTCGGCTGGTGTGTTTTGTGGTGGTTTAAACAGAGAGTCACTACGATGGCTAATGTGACGTTCGAAATTTGGGTTGGACGGTCCCGACCGGGTTTGGGGCACCACAAGGTAATTCATTCTATGAGGAGTAACCAAAAAAGTAGAAGGTGGATGTCCATTAAGATTGACCTTGCAAAAGCTTACGATCGGGTGCGCTGGGAGTTTATTGAAGCCTCACTCCAGGCTACAGGTATTCCTAATTCCCTCTATAACGTCATTATGTCTGCTATCACGAATTCTTTGATGCAGATTCTTTGGAATGGAGTCCCAACGCAAAAATTTTGACCAACTAGGGATGTTTGTCAGGGTTGTCCATTGTCTTTGTATCTTTTTATTCCATGTATGGAGTGGTTGGGTCACAACATCCGCTCTGCTATTAACTTTGGTGAGTGGAATCCTATGCACATGTCTCGTTCAGGCCCACCCTTGTCTTACCTTTTTTTTGCAGATGAATTGATCCAATTTGGTCAAGCTGAAAAGCATTAGGAAAAAGTCATCAAAGAAGTCCTAGATACCTTTTGTGATTTCTCGGGTCATAGGATTAATCTAAAATAATCCAACATCTTCTTCTCGAGAGGTGTTGACGATAATTTAAGGAGAAGCATTAGTAAATTCTTTGGATACCAAATGGTGCATAATTTGGGATGCTATCTAGGAGTGTCCCTCTTTCATGACAAGGTAATGAACAATACCCTGTGTTTCGTTGTTGATAGAGTGCGCAACAAACTTTCAAGTTGGGATGCTCGAAAAATTTTTCTATCTAGAAGGATCACTTTGGCTCAATCAGTGTTACTGGCAATCCCAAGTTATTTCATGCAATCTATGATGATCTCTAAGGGATTGTGTGACGAGATTGAACAGATGGTCAGGAATTTCATATGGGGGTCTTATAACGAAACCCGTAAGCCGGCTTTGGTGAATTGGGATTCGGTCAGTCAACCTAGGCACATTGTGGGCTTGGGTTGAGGCACTTAAGAGATCACAACACCTCCTTCATGATGGAGATTGGTTTTAACATTGTGACAAACTCCAATGCTCTATGGGTTCAAATTCCTAGATCAAATTATAGTGTGCAAGATGGTTTAGTGGAGTCTCTCTCGAGAGTGTAGGGCTTATTTCTTTAGCGGTCTCTTGTCAAGGTATGGCTCTATGGAAAAGATATAAATTGTTGGAGGGATCCTTGGATTCCAAAGATTGGTCCTTTGGTTAAACATATCTCATCTGCTTCGAAATGTAGACATGAATTGTCCCTTCAACAAGATGGTCACAGGTGATGGTTCTTGGAATCTTGATTTCTTTCGTCTTTATTGTTCTGATGATATCATTGCTAAAATTTGGTTAAGATCAAGTTCTAGGTTTGATTCTTAAACAGTGGCAGAGTCTGAAATTTTTTTTAGGGGGACCGAAATTAAATTGTATATTTTTACGATATTAAAAATGTAATTTCATCATTTTAATAGCCTATATTTTTATAATTTTTAAAGTTATAAATCAAAATTTTATCATTGTTGGGGAGAAAAGTGTAATTTTACCATTACTAATTTCAAATTTTATAAATTATAAAGGGCCTAAATTAAAATTTTACCATTTTATGGGGGTCATGGCCCCTTTGAGTCTCCATTACGCTCTGCCACTGCTTTTTAACATCCCTACTTTTTCCTTTATTAAAAAACAAGAAACAAAAAATTTATTTGGTAATGTCTTAAATAATTTATTTTACAAATACAAACATAAATTTTTATACCCATGTTTGTATTTGTAAAATAAATTGTTTGTATTTGTAAAATAAATTGTTTAAGACATTACCAAATAAATTTTTTGTTTCTTGTTTTTTAAGCTAGACCTGGTCATAGGTCGGGATACCTATCAGGCTCAAAGATCTGTCTAAAATTTGGGTGGGTTTGGGAAAAAATATTAGACCCAAAATAGAGGTTTGGACAAAAAATTAAGCATGTTTAATATATGGGTCAGGCTTAGATTTGAATATTTAAGGCCTGAGCTTGGCTTACTGGGACTAGTTTTTAAGTTTATAATATTTTATATTATGTTATTTTTATCTATGATGTAATTTATAACACATTAAAAAATTTATACTAAATATATAATACTACAATGTAAACGTTAAAATAATATTAAGATGATTATATAAAAAAATTCAGTAAATAAAAATATATATAATAATTAAATATTATATAAAAATAATATAAATATTTTTTAAAAATTAAAAATAATATGGTAGGCCTAAAATGGGCTTTTAGTTAATTTTTTGCAAATATGGACATGTTTTGGTAAAACTTTAGACCCATATTTTGGGCTAGGCTTGATCAAATATGAAGTACATTAATACCATGTTTAGACCCTGTCTGAACCTAACCCGACCTAACCCATAAACAATTCTAACACAAACCCAAATTTTAATATTAAATTCAAATATATTATGAGTTAATATTCAATATATTGATCGTGTATTATTTTTATACCCAATTACTTACGTGACACTTCATTACTGAGATTAATAATTTTTAAATTTAATTTATTAATAAAATAACATATCGTAATTATTTTAATTGATAGTATATAACTTTTATACGCTTTCAATGTATTAAATAATGAATATTAATTCATATATTATTATTTAATATTAATTAGAATAGTAAATATATATTTAATTCTAGTGTAATAAGAAGCTTCCCATGAATTAAGAAATTTTCATTGGCTTTAACAATTTCTTTCTTGAAGGAATTCCACATCCAAGTGAAAAAAAAATTATATTGTCATAGAGATAACAACCACGTGCAAGTCCAACTTGGGTAGAATGTAGATTGTTTTCCAAGATATGGGACCATAAAATATAACCTACTTAATGGTCCCCTTTGGCCACAAGCTGATGCACCCAGTATGGTTGAAGTTGTATTCTTCCCTTTATTGCCTTTGTAAATATCATGTAAGTAAGACACGTTTGGTTTATAGGGCCGACGATGCTCCAATTTTCTTTCGTCTGAGTGTTGTTAGAGCTATTGATGAGAAGGAGAAAGAGGAGGAAAGAAAACACAATGATTGCAGTGAGTTTTGTGGCTACCATTTATTGTATTTAAAAACTCTTTCAAGACCTAACATATATAGAATTTCTTAGGTTTATATTTGGGAACTAATATTTTAAATTTTAGATTTAGATTTAAAAAATAGTATAAATTAAATAATAATTTATTTAGAAATATAACATTCATGATGATTTTTTAAATTTATGAATATGTTAATAGCAATGAATTTTAAAATTATTTTAAATTTGGTAAATTCATATTTTTATATTTTTTAATATATATTGAATTAAATCTTTATTAATTTATCCATAATATATACATTCTATTTTTACCAATATAATAAATCAAATTCAAGTTTTCGAAATTATTTAAGAAACACATCATAGTAAAATCTCAATTCATGTTGTTTGAAGAAAACTGCGTGTGTAAAACTTACCTTCCAATAATTTTTAAAAGTTATTTTCATATATAAGGATGATTATGTCAGTACTTTTAATAATATCTTTGAGAAAAAATCTTCAACTATATGAAAATAACTTCCACTTCACACACACATAAATGTTGGGTTAATTAATTTTTAGCTTGAATTAGACCGTGTTTGGACCAAGTTATACATTATATTACTATTAATTATGGCTTCAGTCTGACTCAAAATATAAGTCTTAAACTTTATTTAAATCTATTTATATTCATAAATAGTTAATCTAAATTTATTAGGTTTGCCCATATTATTATTTTTTTTTAAATAATTATTTTACCTTTAAAAATATAATTATTTTGTCTAATATTTATTAATTATATGTATTACTATCACTGTATATCTCCTTCTTTTTATTAAATTTCTAAACACAAAGAATTTAATAATTTTAGAAAAATGATTTAATGTATTTTCAATATTTATATTCTAGTATAATATATTTATTTTTACATTATATAAATTACACCATATATATAAAATAATAAAAATGAATACATTATAAATTTTAAAATGATTCAAGCTTAACTTTGAATATTAAAATCCGAGTTAAGCTCACACACATTATATTCCATTTTATTTTATATATAAATTTCTTCATTTTGAATTTTTCAAGCATCAATATTATTTTTAATAATTTTTTGTTTTCTCATATCTTTAATAATTTTTATTATTTTCATATTTAATTATTTTTAACCTCACAATTTCTAACCTTAATTATTTATACCATACCTTAAAAAAATCTATCCATATATATCCGGTATAATAATAAAACATATTACATTTTCAATAAAAATTCAATTCTCAAAGGTGTCATTATACATTATAAAAAGCTAAAAATTATTCCTAAATTATTCTTTTGATTTTTAAATTAAATTTTTTATTTTTATTTTAAGTTTTACTTGGACTTGAAAAAATATATATTTTATTTTTAAAATTTGAAGAACAATTTAGTTTCCATACTCAAAGAAAAATTTAAAAATAAATTTATTATTAATCGTTTTGTTTTATCTTTAGATATATATTTAAAGTTGTTGGTGCACATCTTAAGTCATATAAGTCGATTAAGATGTGATACCTAGCGGACAAACTTATTACTATATAGAAAATATTTTCAATTTATTATTATTATTACCTATTATAAGTAAAACTCAAATTAAAATTCATTTACTATTGATTAATTAAAATATTAAAATGATAGAGAGGCCTAACGAAGTGGGGGCTAATAATGATTTCCCACCTTTCGTTAAGACTCTCCAACCAACCAAAGCCATCATTATGGCATCAAATCTTGAAGGATCATGATTCATGAACCAATATTACTGAAAATGAATCAACAACAGAAAAACAAAACATACAATTCATCTTTACATAATTATTATCTCTTATCTCTTCTAATATATATTAAGAATAATTAAATTAACGATACAAGTGAAAGAAATATTTATGTAAGAATAATTTTTTTAAAATTTATTCAACAATTATTATAGATAGAGTGCTAAATAATTTGTATTCAAAATTTATTAAATATGCGTTTAATTCTTGGATATATTTTATTTAAAAATTATATTAAAATATAAAAAATTTACTATTATTTAAAATTAAGTGCATATTACTTTTTTCCAATTAATTTGGTACCTCCAATTAACTCATTATGTGGATAATTTACCTTTCATAAATGTTATTTATGATGAAATTAATACTTTCCTTTAACCCTCGTTTCAATATATACAAAACTGTAAAAACCTATTAAAAGTCATCCTTCTCATTAGCAATTGAGAGTAGCATCCCTTTACTTCGTAACATACTATTTTTATTTTTTTTTAGACTTTAAGTTAAGAATGTTCATTTTTATATTATGTTTTTATATTTAAAGTATTATAAATTTATGTATTAATGATATTTTTATATCATGTTTATGTTATTTTTTTATTTGGTTATATTCTGTGTAGTTATAGTAATTTAATTTAAAATTTACTTTTTATGTTTGTAATGTGTTATACTTGTATTATATCTTAATTCATCAGATATATTTTATGGAGAAAAAATGATATGAAACTAGGATACCATATCATTTGTATCCCTTTTCAATAATTTAATATCATTCTAGCATTTTCATCCTACATTTCAATAGGTTATGTTGGATTTGATTTTTTTTTAGGATAAAAATACTAAAATGACATTAAATTATTAGAAAGAGATAAAAATGACATGGTATCCCTATTTCATATAATCATTTCTCATATTTTATATGATTGGTTAATCAAATTCAAATTAGAGAAAAAAATATTTATATTAGCTTTAAAATTATTTTTATGTAGGGAGTATCGTAAATTTATATATGTAACACCCCAAATTCTGAACATTTGTTTGATAAATTTTATTAATAATTAAGCCTCTGTATCTGTGGTTAAGTGTTTTGTTTATGTGTTTGAGATTGGGGGTTCGAGTCTTCCTTCTTAAATGTTTCTATTTATTTTGGTTTTACCCTTATCCTTCAATTCTCAACTTAAATTTATTTCTGGTTAATTTGTATCAAGAATGAGTTTGCTGATTCAATAGGTCAACTTCTATATATCTTCTAGTTTTGTGTTCTAGTCTCTGCGTATACAATAAGGAAACATTTTCCTTCTCTTCTTCTTATTTTTTTCTTTCTTCCTTATTTTCCCTCCCTCGTGTTCCTTTTCCCGCTTTTGCCATGTTTTTTTTATTTCTTGGGAAACTTCGTATTTCTTTCTCTTCAATTATTAGGATAATTGCGTAAGTTTGATATGAATTTCTATTAGTATTGTTTGTTCATCTTGTCGAAGTAGGTTTCGCTTAGTTGCTTGAATTCTTTGATTAAGTGTTCGTTTGGTCTTCTCGTAGGCGAAGTTCGTGAGAACAACGTTCCCCAAACATTTTAGTTCTATGAATTGCTGTTTGGTGCCAAGGTAATGGGTGGAATCTTTGAGTTCAGGGTTCATCAAAACTTATCGATGCAACTCGGTTCTGTACTTCAATTCTAGTGTTTCGTTGTGATTAACTGTGTAATTGGCCTTTGGATTGTTGTTTTTAGGCTCTGGATTCACCTCAGTCACTTCTATGTCGAAACTGTGTTAGGTGTGTAACGAAAACCTGAATTCTTACGAATGAAAGAGGCCAAAAAACATGGTTGTCGGTGCCACACAACCGTGTGGTAGGTCATGTGTTAGGCCATGTGGTAGGCCATGTAACTCACTATTTTGGAATTAGAGACATATAGGCTAGAGACACAGGCGTCTGTGCAGGTCGTGTAACTCACTATTTTGGAATTAGGGACACACGAGCTACAGACACAAGCGTGTGTCCAGACCATGTAACTCACTATTTTGAGCCACACTACTGTGTGTTAAGCCGTGTAGACCACACGGGTGTGTGGCCCAAAAATTAAAATTTTTCCCTAGGGCCGTAAATGTAGTTAAAATTGAGCATAGGCCTACCGTAGGGTCCATATGATCTGAATTAGACAATGTAACCGTTATTTGATGATCTATTACTGAATAATCTGTTATTTTCATGTAAATACTTTATATGAAATCTCATAAGTAAGTGTGATAGCATAACATGAGCATGACCTGAATTTGTACTACTATATACGCATATCTGATATTTGTTAAATCTACATCTGCATTGGGTTGAGATTGTGAAAAAGAGGAAGTGTGGGCAATTTAATAATCTGTCGAATATGGTGGCTAAGCCACAAACATATATCTAACTTTGGTGATTTATCGCATTCTGATCTAATAGCTTGACTACAATTATTTTGGAATGTGACACATAATCACTATGTGGTGTGTAGGGATGGATGGGTACTTGATACCCTATATAGTGTGTAGGGATGGACGGAGATAGTGTGAAGCGATTGGGGTTAGGAATCTGCATCTGAATCTAAAATGTTTGCAACTGTATTTGATGTTTTCTATTTCTGTTTTTGTATCTGATTCCGAGAATTGACTGGTTAATAAAAAACCAAAATCACGTCTATTATGTTACTGATTAATTATAAATGTAAGTTATACACTAAGTTGAAACTCATTTAGTGTGTTTGTTAGATTACAGGTAACCCACAGACTTAGGCGGGTGGATGTAGAAGGAGTTTGGTCATTTCTCTTCTAATTATCTATTGTTTTATCTAGACTTATGTAACTCTCCAGACTTGATCTTAATGTTTAGGCCGGATATGGGTTGTTACATTACTGATATAAACAAAATTAAAGCAATCAAAACATTTGTTTTTCAACCAATAAATTTTAATATCAACCATAAAATAAAGATGTAAAATACATAAAACTTGTTTTCGAAATACAACAAATGAATATAACAAATCAATGAGAAGCCAAACATGAAGGGTCCCTTATTAACCACAAATTACAGTCTCATACGGTGCTTCTTCATTGATGAAACTCTTCAAGATGCAAACAACTAAAAGAAGTTTCTAATCGAAAATTAAAAACTCAATGGTTTACCAACATTCATACAAATTAATATCAGTTCGAAGGCGAAAATATACTTCCCCTTCAAAGGCATCAGTCATCAAAGTAGCCACTCCTCTAGCCATGAAGAAATCACCTGTTCCACCAATCACTGATATATCCCTCGTCTTGTTCATCAATGGATCAGCACCGGCGAAGTTTATACTTCCTTTATGTTGGGTAGAATTGAAAACGAAGGAGAAACCCAACCAAGCTGTGAATATGTCTTTCTTGTCGTAGATATAAAACCCTTGGGCCCGACCCACTGGTTTCGAATGCAAGTTGTTGTCCAAGGTAATGGGGTCGTCGAACACGACCAGGTCTCCGAAATGGTTTTGTCCTGTTAAAATGGTCTTGTTCCCCCATTGTGGTGAACCTACAATGGCTGATGTTGCGTTCTTTGCGTTATGGCCGTTGTAGATTATGTCGTGGAAATAAAACACCATGCTCTTGCATGGTTTTCGGGTTCGGGTTTTTCGAGTTGGTGCTGCGGTTGATATGGAGAGGAAGGAAAGGAGGAGGAAGATGGCTAATAGGGATCTTTTAGCTTCCATTTTTGTATGTAATGTGGTGTTTATAGAACTCGAGCTGCGTTCTTATATACGTGAGAATTTCATACTGTACGAATTTCTGGTTAATTAGTTAATTTACTAGGGACTAAAACTTGGCTTTAAAGGAATGACTGCGTAGGTGGACACCGACAAAACAAACCACTTTATCCATTCAATTATCAGCTAACTTATTCCAGTTTAGCTACAATTTTAACTTCCATTCCATTGATTTGGAAAGAGGAAAGCATTTTATTCAAAAGTGAAGAAGAAATCAAAATTCAAAATGACTTTAACCCACAACACAACTTAAAGTAACTTAATTTAAAAAATTCAAATGATCCAAATAAAAATAAATAAATTCAAAAAGACTTCAAAATTTCTAAAATTGAAATTGACCTATTCAACTGATCATCTTTAATTTATGGTAGCTTCAGTTCGAAGTTTAAGACAATCATTGGACGTTGAAGGGAGATTTGTTAGTGCGAAGTTAATGGTTTTCCTTTTCTCTATGAAATACAGGAGGAATTCTATAACTTAATAAGCTAAGGGATGGTTTTCACGTTATGGCAGATTACGCAATCAGTGAATGCATTTATTGAGGTTTACTGTTCTGTTTCAAAATGGGGGAAACCTTCTTTGACTTCCAAGTTTCATTTTCAGGTTTCCTAGAAATTTAAAATAAAATCTCCCTTTGTTAAGTTATTGTTTTGTTTCTGTTTTAAAGTATTTTTTTCACAAATGATATGGCAGCAACCAAAGGAACAACTGGTTAATATTATTTGTTAACAACTTAAGGTCTAAGTTTCAAACCTGATGTTAATATCTACTCTCTTAAAATGTAATGTAAATTTTGATTGTTTTAGTAAACAGACTTTTAAGTCTTCTTTTTTTATTGATTTGGGTACAAATGGAGGATTGAGTAATCAACCCTTTGATTGGATGAATGAAAGTTTATAAGAGCGCTAAAACTTCCAAAACCAAAAAACTTTAAGATAGACAACATTTTTCATAATTGATTGGGAATGAGATATGTGGAATGACATATCCGACCATGTTTGCTAAAAAATTACTCATTTTGCCACATGTATCTATTTCTTGAATATTTATGTACTCTTAATTTATTTTTAATTTACTTGTGTAAAATAATTTCTTATGCATTTTTATATTAACAGAAATATGCTACTTGACAAATTTATTTAGAGTGTGACATAATTATCACTAATTTACATTCTAAGAACATGACATAATTATCACTAAAAATATATTTTACAATTTTATTAATACACTATTAATATTTATCAATCCCCACAAGGTCAATATTTACAAATAAAGAACTTAAGAAATTTATTTATTTAAAGTTTCAAAAATATTCACTAATTAATTTCTATAATGGATGTTTTAATTCCTTGGTAATAGTGTTTTATTTCAAGAATTTCACTCAATAAAGACTAAAATATTATAAACAAATAAATACTTAACAATAAAATGTGTCATGTCATTATTTGTCATTTTACATATATCAACTTTTAGCTATTAGCTAAGTTTTACCAAATATTTTTAAATAAACAGTTAATAGAATCAGTTAATCAAGTCAGTTAATAGAATCAGTTAGTCAAACCAGTCATTGTAATTAGCAATCCGTTATCAACTATCAACCGATTATCAAACAGGTTCTATATAATTGTTTTCTTACTCGTATAATACGTGGGTTGAATATGTAAATTTGTAGCGTATATTCTAACCCAAAAAGTAAAAATGTTTTAGACATTTATTAACTTACGGAGTATTAATTAAAAATTTTAGTAAAATAATATAGGAAATATTTAATAATTGAAGTATAAACTATATCAAAGCTCATTCAATTATTAGTAAATTTATATTTTGATTGGCTATTTTACATAAATAATCCAAAAAATAATTAATTACATAAATGACTCTAATTAAAAAATAATCACCTAAATAACCTGAAATAAACAGTGCACAGATAATGGACACTAGATGGCCAGCACCCATGTATTTTTTTTTGTCGACCATATCATACTGGTATACATGTTATACCAGTATTTAAAAAAAATTAGGGTGTTATGATACTGATGGTCGACACCCCCTTATCTGATTAAAAAAAGTTTTTTTGGGGTGTTGGGACACTGATGGCCGACACCCCTTTATCTGATTAAAAAAGGTTTTTTTGGGGTGCTGGGACACTGATAGCTGTCACATTTTTATTTGATTAATTTTTTTTTGGGTGCTGGGACAGTGATGGCCGACACCTTTTTTCCAGAATTAAAAAAAAAATTAGGGTGTTGGAACACTGATAACTGACACCCCTTTTCCAAATTAAAAAAAAATTGGGGTGCTAAGACATTGATGACCGACACCCTTTTTATTAGTTCAAAAAAAATAGTTTTTGGGCGCCATGTATGACATGGTGGGTACCCCAATTATATTTAAAAATATATATTTTTTAGGTGCTGGACTTCCATTACTCAGCACTAAAGCCAGGTATATATAGATTTTTTCTGTTTTCCATTTGAGTTTTTTGTTTGCTTTATCAGTTGAAAACCAAAATTAAGCATATCAGTGTTTTGTTTGTTGAGAAGGAAACATATATTGTTGAAGATGAGTTTCCAAATTTTGTTAGTGTATGTTCATTTTGATAGAGAAATGATAAATACAACTGAAGAAGGTTGTGTATTTCAAAGTTGCCAAAAAATCAGAATGAGATTCAACAAGCGTGTTTTGCTGGCAGATTTGAAACAGAAGATCTATACAAAAATAACTACCCGTTTGTGGGAAGTAAATGTTAATATTGTTTTATAAATTTCTGATTTCAAAAGTTCCGCTCAAGTTCTCAAAAATGGAGCTTGAAGATGATGATGATCTAGGGACAATGATAGCAATTTATTGCTCCCCGAGATAGAGAATCCTAGCCAAGTTGAGTTGTCCGTAGAGATAGCTGATTCGGAACCCGTTTAAGTTGTAATTCTAGTAAGTCAGCATTTTGAATTTGATTTTGATCTTAATGTCTACTAGGAAGATCAGTCAGGCTGTGGAGGGTTCACTACAAACTCTTGAAAATCCAAACTACTGTGGATGTTCGTATAACATCCCAATCTCTTGTCTTTGTCTAGAGATTTATCTAGAGGTGTTGGGCATCATAGCAGATGGTGATGAAGGGTCCGATAATGAAGATCAATCCCACCAGGATAATGAAGATTTTAGTGACCCCGATTTAGATGAGATCCCTGAAGACAAATGATGAAGGCATGGTGGAGGGTAAAGATGTGCATCTCCATTCAGTCGGGAACATGAGATCCAATATAGTTTTTTGTAATAATCCAAGGTCCTTCATGTCTGACGTAAATCCTAATACGACGCATACACGCGAGTTTCCTAGATACCAAGATATTTTGCCTGCTCACTTACTAGATAGAGAATTGGACGCTGAAGAGTTGTTCGTAGGACAATAATTTGGTAACAAGAAATACTATGTAAGTGAAATAAAGTAATACAACTTGAAGTTGTCTGTCAACTACAAAGTCACAAAATCTACACTGTCTTTATATGTTGGAAAGCCTCAAGTGGCTGTAACTGGCATGTTTGGGCCACATTAATACAATGGACTCAGATGTGGACAATCAGGAAAATAGAAGGTCCTTACACATGCACGGTCACTCGTATATTGCAAGACCACCTAAAATTGGATGCAAAAATTGTATGCAACTGCATCATGCCATTGGTGAAAGAGATGCCCACCATCCTTGTATCGGTCCTTATTGTGGACATGCAAGCTCGATTTAAGTACAGGGTTTCTGATAGGAAGGTATGGTGGGCAATGGAGCAGTTGTATGGTGATTGGGATGCATCATACAATGAACTTCAAGGGTGGATAGTCGCAATGCGGGAGTATGTGTCGGGTACGATGACTGATTTGCAAACAGTGCCATATAAAGGCCGGGACAATAAGATTCAACTGGGGAGATGATTTTCAGCCGATTTTTTTGGACGTTCGAGCCATGAGTTAAGGCCTTCCCCCACTACAAGCCCTTAGTGCAAGCGGATGGTATTTGGCTTTACGGTAAATACACTAAAATACTACTAATTGCGGTTGCACAAGACGACAACCGGAATATACTTCCTATCGATTTCGCCATCATGGAGGGTGAGAGCTTCGAGTCTTGGGAAATTTTCTTGACAAATCTACGGAGGCATGTCGTCAGGCAAGACAACATTTGCCTTATCTCGGACAGATTGAAGGGACTACTAACTGCAATAAAGCACTCATAGGTTCTGTGGAGGTTCGTTTATTGCATCCCACACATCGAGACAAACTTCTACAAAGATTATAAGAATAAAGAATGACATAAGAAGTCGTGAACATGACTAAAAAAATATTGTCCCAAAATTGATATGTTCATATTTTATTTTTTATATCTTTGGAAAGTTTATCAGTGCATATTTTTTAATATCTATTTTCAAAAATCATCAGTTCGTATTTTATTATCAATCTTTTTTCAAAATTTATTAGTTTGTAAATTTTTTAAAATCGTTTTCAGAATGTATCACTTTGTAATTTTTTAAACTATTGATTTGAAATTTTTCAGTTGTCATTTTTTTAAAAAAGATTTCTAAATTTATCACTCTGTAATTCTTTAAAATATTGATTCAAATTTTTTCAGTTTGTATTATTTTGAAAAGAATTTTCACAATTTTCCAGTTATTTTTTGTAAATATTTTTACAAAATTTATCGGGGGTTTTTTTCCGTAGTTTTTTACAAAGTTTATTTATTCGTACTTGATATTTAATAATTTTTCCAAAATTGCATATGCAGGGTACGAGCTAGAATCACAACAATTCAGGCAAAGGTTCACGAGGCTTGAAGCTCAGATGATGGGTTTACAAACAAATCTCCGGCAGTGGTTGGGTAGAATGGAGCACTGGCAGTGGACTCAAAGTTTTGATAATAGGTTTCGTTATGGTTAGATGATGACCAACCTCGTAGAGGCAGTTAACTCTGTCTTGAGGTATGCACGTCATTTGCCAACTTCTGCAGTTTTCTCAACAACATTCTATAAGCTTGTCGCACTGATGCCAAGGATAGGGTTGAGACAAGTAAAGCAGATAAAGACCGGGTACGTCCATGTTGAGGCCATCCAAAAGGCCATGGCAGTCAACGCTCGGAGGGCGCAGAAGATGAATGTATGACAGTATTCCCACGACTTAGAGTCTTTCCGGGTTCAAGAGTACATCGACCGTCGCCTAGGTCTTCCGCCCAAGTAATACGGAGTTGATCTACAAAACAGGCGTTGTGAGTGTGGGAAGTTCCAAAGTCTTCGATATCCATGTGTGCATGTTCACGCAGCGTGTGCGACAACTAACCTAACTATTGAACAATTCATAGATGATGTCTACATGCTAAACGAACATTGCGTATTTAGGGAAACGAGTTTCCTGTAATGCCGGATGTCTCGACCTAGGAAGTACCATCGCCTAATTTCGAGATGCTACCAAGTCGTAATCTCTGTAGAGATCCTAAAGGTCAACCACATATGACGAGGATTTGTGGTGACAAGGATGTCAGGGAGACGAGTGAACCCTTCCCCTTTTTATTATTTTATCCAAACCAAAGCACTATGTCATTCAATTTATTTAACATCATATTTTGGTCTATATTACCAGAATATTGTATAATTATAAATATAATCATTTATAATGTAGTAATCTTACCTCGATTGAAATGGTTACTAAAACAGAGTCGACAACTAGTCCAAAAATTTAGCTTTTCCTCGATTTAAATCCAATTACGACGTTTCTTGATCTAGATAATAATTCAACCTGATTAATACATTTCCAGCATTCTAACAAGTAATTTTACGCAATTAAACTCTTCCATTAACAATTTAGAAATTTGCCCCCAACATTTTAACTTTTATACAATTTAATCCCTAAACTCGAAACTTGGAAATTTATCATTTTTAGCTAAAATTCATGTTAGCTGATTTTTACCTAGTCTCATAACAACCCATATTTATCATCAATTCACAATATTTTCCCTGAATTTTATTGTTTTCATAAATAAGTCCTTAAACTTTAAAATCATAAAAAATTACTCAACAGAACATGTCTATTTAACAACCAAGCTTAACAATCTATCATAAAACTTCAAAAACATATCAAATCCATTCATGGCATAATCTATAACATTTAATAGTTTTACAAATTGACCCTCGAGTTAGCTAGATTAAGCTAATACGATCTCAAAAACATAAAAATATTAAAAACGGGGAAAAAACACCATACCATGCATGAAAATTAACCAAGGCTGAAAGCTTCCTTCCTATTTAAATGGTGTTTCGGTTCTACCAAGCCAAAATGAGGAGCATGACAATCTAAAGTTTTATTTAATTTACATTTTATTATTTATTTACTATTTTACCCTTAGGTTATTAACTTATAAATTAACAAAAACATACTCATAATGTCCACTATCAAAATGAATGGTTTAATTACCATTTAAGTCAATTATATGTAGATTTCATAACCATTTGGCCGTTTTTTAGCTATTAAAATTCTATATTTGCAATATTTACAATTTAGTCCTTTTTACTTAATTAACTATCTAAACCTTAAAATTTCTTAACCAAATTTTAATACGACCTTAATGGCACTCCGTAAATATTTAATAAAATGTTTACGGCTCAGTTTATAGAAACAATGTCATAATACTTCATTTTTTAAAACCACTTGACTTTAATGACATACCACCTAAACCTATTTATTCTTTCAGTTAACATAAATCATTAAATCAAATTTTATTATAACACTATATTTGTCTTGTAAATATTAAATAGTAATATTTACGGACTCACACATCGGATTAGTGGCCTCGAAACCACTGTTTCAACACCAATGAGAAATGAGTTATTACACATAATGTGTCGAAACGACTTTTTTTTAAAACAAAAAAATTAGTTATCGACTTATTAAAATGAAAAAATTAGAGTCGCCACCAATCTTTAATGAGGTGTGATCGGATCACCTTGAAAACGATTTTAGGTCTACGAATTTTGAAAAAATAGGTTCGGGAGTCGGTTACGCACGAGGAAGGGTTAGCACCCTCGTAACGCCCAAAATTGGTACCGAATTGATTGTTTAATGTCTTAGTGTCGATAATTTGAAATGATTTTAAAATACGATCTTTTGAAAAGAAAATTTGAATGAAATAAATTGTCACACTCAGTAAGTTAGAGTGCAACATTTTAAATCCTCAAAATTAAGTTCATCTTTTGACTTTTAAAACCTATGCATTTTGAGAAGGATATCTGATTATTTGGGTCAAATGAGAAAATCAAAACCCAGTAAGTTAGGGTTCGACTTCACAAAATTCCTAAATATCGAATATTGCCTTTATTTTCATTTGTTAGAAGAATCCTCGTCTCGAGAAAAAAATATGTCATATCCAATGCGTTAGGCATCACGTATCGAATTCCCGAGAATGAGCTTTTTATTTATGTTTTAATTAAAAAGGATATTCGGTCTCTTAGATCCTGAGGAAAATTGGAATCTAGTAAGTTAGGACACTACCTTTTTGAGGATCCCAAATTCCGAGTGTTGCGTTATTTTGAAAGACTTTTGTATAAAATGATTTTGATATTTAAATAATATGAAACGTAACCTTTGAAGCAAAAAAATCGATAGAATGATGATGTACGACGTGAATTGATTATTCGTAAATTTAAATATACACAAATGAATACAAACAATCAATAAATCAATTTAAACGAGCATAGCAATAATAATTTCATACATTATATAAATATCAACATTATCTAATAAGAGGAAACTAATTAAAAATCAAGCAAAAATAACACTAATGAAATATACAAATTTAAACATAATTTAAGAAATAAATATAATATATATAAATTAAAAGGTTAAAATAAATTTGAATAAATTAACAATATTGAAATAAGTTGAAATAGATTAAAGATGTTGAAATATTTGGAAGAAATAAAATATCTATATAATAATATGAAATTAACAATAGATTATGTATGTATGTATAATGAAAATAATTTAATATGAAATATGTATACATATAATAGTATTATATAATAGCATAATATAAAAAGGTATATTCACAAATCTAAAAATATGTAATGGGTGAATTTAGAGAGAATATATTGTAGAATAAAATAACACGTTATAAAATTATAATAATAATATAAATAAAGCTCAAAATGATGATATATAATAAGATAATATATAAAAATATAGGTGAAAATATGACCGAATATACCAATAATAATAAATTAATTAATTAATTAATAAAAAACAAATGTAAAAAAAGAAGGGATTAAATCGCAATTAAACCTAAATTAACAAGGAAATAATAGAATTAAAATAAAATGGAGGACTATACTGCAATGCGTGAATTACATGGGGGCCGATTGGGAAATATCCTGCTTCCCCAAAACGCAGCGCAGTGACGGGGACTGAAATGAGACAATATCAAAATACAAGGAAAAAATTTAAAAAAATAAAAAGGACCGATTTAAAAACCATGAAAGATTAGAAGGACTTTTTCGCAATATACCCAAGTGTTGGAAAACGCACGGATCCTTCCCCGGGTCGGGTCACTGCGCGGGTTGTTGGGGTTAATAGACCAATACGACACCATTTTAGGGCCACTGAAACAGGCCCTAAACGGTGCCGTTTTCCGCACTATATAAGACCCCCTCATAACCCTAAAATCAGAACCCTGTGTCAGTTTACAAACCGACTGAAATCAGTCCCCAAGGTTGCCCCTCCAGCGCTGTTCTCAGGCCAAAACCAAACCTAGCCTCTGGTATCCACGAAACCGACGAGAACGATTGCGGGATCACAGAGGTATATACTGTCACCCTTTTAACTTATTCGTGTTGTATATTAAAAAAAGTAAAAGAGGAAAATGAAACCGACGAAATAAAAGAAATCGAAATCTACCTTTAATATCTTTTTTTTGTATTGATTTCGTGAATGTTTTTTTTTTACATTCAATCTCTCGTTTTTTACATCCATTCTTCTCCCCCCTCTTTTTAAACTATTTGTAATCCGTTTATATACCGAAATAAAAATACAGAATAATAATCAAAAGAAAATGAATATGTCCTTCTTTTCGCTATTTTTGTTGTTTTTTTTTTCTGCTTCTTTGTGTGCTGTTGGTTTTCTGCAGGTGTACGGAGGCCGTATGGTGACGTGGAGGGCGGTGCTGGAAGCTATTGGGCGCACGACGGCTAGGGCAGATAACGCTTTAGGGTTTCCCTTTCTGTTGTAATCGGGTTTGGGTTAGGCTAATTTGGGCTTAGTTTATTGGGTTCATTGGGTATTTGGATTTTGTAATCGGGTTTGGGCTTAATTTATTTTGGTTTGTTATATGGACTGATATTATTGGACTTTTATTATATATATAATTTTTATATTTGGGTTTTAATATTTATATTGGGCGGGGAAAATTTGGGTTTGTACAGCTGCCCTTTTTTGCTAATTGTCGTGTAAAGGGAATGAAGCAAAACTTTAACAAGGCCAAATTTGCCTGGTCATGCAAGATCTTCGTGTTGCTCCTCTTCAAGTAGCCTCATTTCATCCTATTGCATCTTCAGAGGTATAGGAATTGGTGCTTCGATCCACTCCACTGCGATGTCGGGAAGATAGGATTTGTGCTTTGTAGCTTCTCAAAAGAACAAAATTTGCTATCTTTAGTCTGCTTCACTGCAACTTCAGGGAGATAAGACTTGTAGCTTCAACTTGTTCTGTTGCAACTTTAAAGATAAGTTTGATGCAATATGCTCTACTGTAACTTTAGAGAGTTGAGATCCATCATTTTGATCCGCTCCACTGCAACTTCAGGGAAATAGGATTAGTGGCTTAAATCTGTTTGCTTACTACCTGGGGAAGATAAGATTCGTCGTCTTCGATTTGCTCCACTACTGCTTAGGGAGATAAGATCCGTAATTTTCAACCTATTCCACTGCTAACCAGGGAGATAGGACTAGTGGCTTAAGTCTACTTTCCTACTCCTGGGAAGATAAGATTCGCCGTCTTCGATCTGCTCCATTACTGCTTAGAGAGATAAGATCTGTAATTTCCAACCTATTCCACTGCTGACCAGGGAGATAGGACTAGTGGCTTAAATCTGCTTCCCTACTCCTGGGAAAGATAAGATTCACCGTCTTCGATCTACTCCACTACTGCTTAGGGAGATAAGATCTGTAATTTTCAACCTGCTCTGCTGCAATCCAGGAAGGCTAGACTAGTGTCTTTAATCTGCTTCACTATCAGTATAGGAAGGCAAGATCTGCTATCTTTAACCTATTCCGCTGCAACCCAAGGAGGCAAGGCTAGTGTCTTCAATCTGCTTCACTGTTAGTATAGGAAAGCAAGATCTGCTATCTTCAGTCTGCTCCGCTGTCAGTTGAGGAAGGCAAGACTAGTGTCTTCGATTTGCTTCGCTGTCAGTACAAAAAGGCAAGATCTGCCATCTTCAACCTGCTCCATTGTAACCTAGGGAGGCAAGGCTAGTGTCTTCGATCTACTTCGCTGTCGGTGCAGGAAGGCAAGATCCACTATCTTCAACCTGCTCCGCTGCAACCCGGGGAGGTAAGGTTGGTGTCTTCGATCTGCTATTTTCAACCTGCTCCGCTGCAACACAGGGAAGCAAGGCTGGTGTCTTCGATTTGCTTCGCTGTCGGTGCAGGAAGGCAAGATCTGCTATTTTCAACCTGCTCCACTGCAACCGAGGGAGGCAAGGTTGGTGTCTTCAATCTGCTTCACTGTCGGTGTAGGAAGGGAAGATCTGCTATCTTCACTTATCTATTCTCTAGGGAACATGATCTGTATAATGAACCTAATTATGCCTAATGATTAGGATGGCATGATCAAAATGAATCAAATGCTCCTAACTAGACACGCGTGGATGGTGTTTGCATGAATGCAGAATTTTATTCTTTCCGAGAATGATGCTTCTTTATCACCTAGGTTATCATTGCTCAAAGTTTATTAAGGCTTTATCACTGAAGTGCTATAACACCTTCCTTCTCAGTTGGCATTTTCAAAGAAACACTTAATCAGGTTGCCCTCACTGTAAACTTCAAAGTTCAATCTACTGGGATGCAAAATTTGTACCATAATTCTTCCACTGCAACCCGATGACAGAAATATAAGGTTTTTCCTTAATCATCTCCTATCACAATTCAAGGATACAGGATCTAAACCTCTCTAGTCCCTTACACCATTTCCAAGGTGTCGTACTAAAGGCTCATACGCAAATGAAGGCTTTCTTCTCCAAGGAAACCTCTTCCTATTACCTGGTGATCATTGCTTGCTTGTTTATTTAGGCTTTATCATCAACATGACATTCTTATCGTTTTGTTCAATTAATGTTTTTGACAACAAAATCCAAAGAGAAAGTCCTAATTTAAACTCTTCATTTTCAGATTTCCAACCTTTAAACTTGGTGCGTTCTAAACAATAGTCCTGTTTCAGGTTCTTGTATTATTTAGAAACTTCTAAAGTAATATGTAAAACTTCCCTTGTGAAAGTTTTATTAGTCCATTAATCACTATTCCAATGGAACATGCTTAGAAAAAAGGCCATAACAATGAATAAGAATTGAGTTCGTTCTGAGCATAGCTCGAAAGGAATAAATTATCAAAAATATTAAAGAAGGATAACAAAGATATTGGTTGGGAATGTGTATCTTGGAAAAGAATGAAGTATTCCAAGAACAACAAATTCAATATAAATAGTATAAAAATTGGGTACCTCAGATATCGCAGCTTGAGTTTCTCTATACAAACTTTCTAGAGACCATTCTGAGTTTGACATGTGTTTAGGAGATCTACAGTACTCTGTCGATGCCCCAAGATGTCGCCTACCCCTTCCTGCTAATTCAGGTATGACAAGATCACCACATGCCCCATTCTGATTAAACTTTAAGCTGCTCTAATCATTTCATGCCCCATTCTGATCTAAAATTGGAGCCACCCTTTTCGGATTTTCAACTCAAATCCCCTTTGGTCTCAAGGCGCCCTTTACGGGTTTTCACCTTGGCCTCTCCATTTTCTTTTTTCTTCTTTTGCTTTTTCTTCTTCATTATCTTTATTTTTTTATTCATCATTTTTTTGAAATATTTTTTGAAATTGATTTTTTTCTTTTTTTTTTGAAATATTTTTTCTAATTGGATCTGAACTCATAGGATTAGGCAAGCCATTGTTATCCCATTTTGACCAGAATCAATACTTTTCAGATAAAGTCTTTTACATAAGATCTTTCACTTTCATCTTGTATTCGAACGATCTTCTTTGGTATCGGATTTCTTTCATAGAGCCTTCTGGGGCAAAATTTAATTATGTCGAAAAACATTGGATCTTCCTTTTCAATTAGGATGGGATCCAACAGAAATGCGGAGCGATGGCAACTCGACTTCAATGAGAAAAACTATGATAAGCGCAAGAAGAAGGCATTGCCCCGGTAAAGATTTTCACTACATCGTTCATGATGTTAATCCTGAACATATTGCAAAGTTTTTGAAATCGCGCTGTTGTACAGATTTCAATGTCAGCGCTTAACCCGAACATATCCTTGTATGATCATACAAAGACATCTCTGAACTCTTGAGGTAACTCAACAAGGTCTCACTTCGTTTCTTCAACTATGCATGTTCTAATTTTACTACTTTTTCCTCCTTCAAGGTCACAATCTCCCTTGTCTCTTCATAAGGTAAAATTCTCCTTCCTGCTCTACCATCCTTAACAAGTCTGGAGATAGACTATAATCTATGTCATCTTCAAAGTCATGAAATCCCTCTAACGCATGCCTCGCTCAAAAGAAGATTCAAAGTATGTGGTAGTGTCACTCATGTCGTTGATATCTGAGGGCCCATAGTAGGTACCAAAGAATAGACAAAAGAATGTATGAATTTATGAATAATTATTTGTACAGTATGATTATGATTGAATGAATGAATTATTTGGAAGGAAATCCAAAAGAATGAAATAATCTAGAATTATTTGTAAAGAATGAAAATATTGGCTTAAAAATAATTACAAAGATGTATTTCATTAAAACAATAACGTTCAGACATGAGCCTGTTTCACAAAGAAGTTTTCATTACTTCTAGGCTAAAAGCAACAAGTGTGTTCTGAATATTACTCTAAATAAGCTCTAAATACTACAGGGATTTCTTCTACAATCCAATTGCTTAGAATACTCCCAAATTTATAAGGGAGGACATCTAACAAGGTCCTTTTTCATTTGTGTCTTCATAAATGACATTGATATGAATACTTTCCGACACCTCTTTATATATTGCATTCACCTTATTTTCAATCATGATTGGGTAGCGGATTTTCTGCACTAGATGAGTCATCAAACCTGACAACACTCATGTTGATGAGTTTTTCAACTAGCTTTTTGAAGGTGATGCAATTCTCTGTTGAGTGCCCCGTAATTCCCGCATGGTAGTCACATTGTGCGTTCGCATCATACCACTTAGGATACGGAGGTTATGGGGGTTTTAAGTAAGAAGGGGAAACAACGTGTGCATTGAACAAGCTTTGATACAGCTCCTTATACGACATCAGAATTGGTGTGAACTGGAGCTTCTAAGTACCTTGTTTCACTCCAGGTTCTTGTCTCAATGAACCTTGTTGAGTAGCAACCCCCTTTCTTGGATGACTTACTGTAACTGATCTTGAGTAACATATGTTATTTATCTCATTTTCTTTTCTCCTTGAGACTGACTTTTTGTTACTCTCTCCACCATTTATTCTTCCACTTCTGATGTCATTTTCAATCATTTCGCCATTCGTGATTATATCTGAGAAACTCTTTGAAACACTTCCCAACATGTACGTGATGAACAGGGATTTCAGTGTGTTGATGAAAAGCATCATCATTTCTTTCTCTAGGAGTGGCGGCTGAACTTGGACTACAACCTCTCTCCACCTCTGTACATACTGTCTAAAGCTTTCATTCGATTTCTTTTCCAAATTTTGCAAGGTGATTCTATCAGAAGTCATATCCGTTACATGACTGTACTATTTTATGAATGACTGTACTAGGTCCCTCCATGAACCAATCTCAGTACGGCTCAATTGATTGTACCATTTAGACACTGCCCCTACCAAACTGTCTTGGAAGCAGTGTATTAGTAGTTGATCATTATTAACGTAGCCAGTCATCCTTCTGCAGAACATGGTGATGTGAGCATTGGGGCAACTAGTTCCATTGTATTTTTCGAATTCAGGCATTTTGAACTTGTGAGGGAGTACTAAGTCTGGAACCAAGCTCAGACCTTTAGCGTCGATTCCATGATGACTATCAGTGCTTTCTAGGGCTTTGAATTTTTCCTCCAACCATTTACACCTTTCTTCTAGCTGCTTTGGCAATTCTACCCTTGTTTTTTCTTTTTCAGCCACTTCGTCGAAATTAGGGACGACGAGGTTAATAGGGTTATCTCCGGGGTTAGAGCCTGATCTAGCTTGAAAGTTCGTTGAGGCACCGACCTGAAACTGTTGAGGCCTAATTGTGACAGAGGATTTACGCGGTTGCACCTCAGCTTGGGTCTGCCCATGCGGAGGGGTAAAGCTAGGAGAATAGAGAGGTTCGTCATTGTCTCCTTCTTCAGCATTAACCATAGGGCTCTTTCCTTTATCATTTCCCCTAGTAACTAGTTGAGTCAACCAATTCATCATGTCTCTTTGGGACTCTCGCATTTCGTCTGTAATATCTTGCTGCATCTTAGCTAGCTGCTCTTGCACTTGCAGCTGAATTTGGTCTTGCATCTCCTTCTGAAACTGTTCCAGTCTTTCTAATCTTTGATCCATGTTTCTTGACTTTGCACGGGTGTCGTACGAGTGTTTGATTGATTGGTTTTCCAGATTAACTAAAATAAATTTACTCAATTAGACTCTTTCAATGGATGCATATGATGTCATGTGATGCAAATGCATGAAATGAATGCCTAAAGAGACGTTGATTCTGATTCAATTACATTTAGAAAACTTTACTAGAAGACAAACTTCTTTACATAAAATGGATGCATGTACGGGCTCGCCCTCATATTCCAAGAGACAACATCAATCCTTTCCTTCACCCGTATGTTTAAGATAAATCTCACAAATTTCCAATGGATGCCACTGCTAGCTCATTTTCTTGATCTTGGTCGCGATCTATCGCTTGGTCGAGAACTCTTGAATAATCAGCTTGAATCCTCGAGCCACGAAGTAAAGTCATGTATTCCTCCATCCCTCTTCTTGTGTTTCTCGGAATATATTCAGGCAACCGTATTATCTTCCACTTTATCAAAAAGTTTGTTTTCCATGACGAGCTCTTTAATTTAATAATCAAACTTGAATCAACACCTCTTTTCTAAGATGCAAATGCAATGCAATTAAAACTAAAACAAAATGAAACAAGTTAGTACAAAACAAAAGCAAACAAGAAAAATAGAGCACTTATTCGGGTAACCACTAGGGGTTTGGAGTGGCTCTACCTAGGGTAGGTTTCTAAGGCCTTCTACATGCGGTTTGGTTCTAAAGTTGAGGTACCCAAACCAGCAGATTCCTCAATCCTCACCCATTATAGGCTCATACGGGCTGAGTTCTGTTCAGGGGAATACATTTCCCTATGGCTGCACGGAGACGAAAATCTCATGAAGACATAGGTACGGATGTATTCTGAAAGTGATCCACTATCCTGCACGGAGGTGAAAACCTAAAGAATGAGTAGTTTCTCACTTCCACTTAAAAGGTAAGACTAAACAGTCTTTATGCAATATGATGCCGAGGTATAAAACTCAATTTACAGTGATCATACCATAAACAAATGCAGTGAAAGGATTGTTTTTTTTTCAAGCCAAATTTTCAATTTTCAACAATAAGACAAAAAATAATAAATTTTACGACTTGACTCTCTAGGTCCCCAGCAGAGTCGCCAAGCTGTCGAAACCATTTTTTTTGAAAAACAAAAAAAATTAGTTGTCGACTTATTAAAATGAAAAAATTGGAGTCGCCACCGATCTTTAATGAGGTGTGATTGGATCACCTTGAAAATGATTTTAGGTCTACGAATTTTGAAAAAATAGGTTCGGGAGTCGGTTACGCACGAGAAAGGGTTAGCACCCTCGTAACGCCCAAAATTGGTACCGAATTGATTGTTTAATGTCTTAGTGTCGAGAATTTGAAATGATTTTAAAATACAATCTTTCGAAAAGAAAAGTTGAATGAAATAAATTGGATGATGAGGCTCACTCATTTTAAAGAAATAAATTGTCGCACTTAATAAGTTAGAGTGCAACATTTTAAATCCTCAAAATTAAGTTCATCTTTTGACTTTTAAAACCTATGCATTTTGAGAAGGATATCTGATTATTTGGGTCAAATGAGAAAATCAAAACCCAGTAAGTTAGGGTTCGACTTCACAAAATTCCTAAATATCGAATATTGCCTTTATTTTCATTTGTTAGAAGAATCCTCATCTCGAGAAAACAATATGTCATATCCAGTGTATTAGGACACCAAGTATCGAATTCCCGAGAATGAGCTTTTTATTTATGTTTTAATTAAAAAGGATATTCGGTCTCTTAGATCCCGAGGAAGATTGGAATCCAGTAAGTTAGGACACAATCTTTTCGAGGATCCCAAATTCCGAGTGTTGCGTTATTTTGAAAGACTTTTGTATAAAATGATTTTGATATTTAAATAATATGAAACGTAACCTTTTAAGCAAAAAAATGCGATAGAATGATGATGTACAATGTGAATTGATTATTCGTAAATTTAAATATACACTAATGAATATAAACAATAAATAAATAAATTTAAACAGGCATAGCAATAATAATTTCATACATTATGTAAATATCAACATTAGCTAATAAGAGGAAACTAATTGAAAATCAAGCAAAAATAACACTAATGAAATATACAAATTTAAACATAATTTAAGAAATAAATATAATATATATAAATTAAAAGGTTAAAATAAATTTGAATAAATTAACAATATTGAAATAAGTTGAAATAGATTAAAGATGTTGAAATATTTGGAAGAAATAAAATATCTATATAATAATATGAAATTAACAATAGATTATGTATGTATGTATAATGAAAATAATTTAATATGAAATATGTATACATATAATAGTATTATATAATAGCATAATATAAAAAGGTATATTCACAAATCTAAAAATATGTAATGGGTGAATTTAGAGAGAATATATTATAGAATAAAATAACACGTTATAAAATTATAATAATAATATAAATAAAGCTCAAAATGATGGTATATAATAAGATAATATATAAAAATATAGGTGAAAATATGACCGAATATGCCAATAATAATTAATAAATTAATAAATTAATAAAAAACAAATGTAAAAAAAGAAGGGATTAAATCGTAATTAAACCTAAATTAAAAAGGAAATAATAGAAATAAAATAAAGTGGAGGACTATACTGCAATGCGCGAATTACATGGGATGCCGATTGGGAAATATCCCGCTTCCCCAAAACGCAGCGCAGTGACGGGGACCGAAATGAGACAATATCAAAATACAAGGAAAAAATTAAAAAAAATAAAAAGGATCGATTTAAAAACCATGAAAGATCAGAAGGACCTTTTTCGCAATATACCCAAGTGTTGGAAAACGCACAGAGCCTTCCCCTAGTCGGGTCACCAAGCGGGTTGCTGGGGTTAATAGACCAATACGGCACCATTTTTGGGCCACTGAAATAGGCCCTAAACGGTGCCGTTTTCCGCACTATATAAGACCTATTCATAACCCTAAAATCAGAACCCTGTGTCAGTTTACAAACCGACTGAAATCAGTCCCCAAGGCTACCCCTCCAGCGCCGTTCTCAGGCCAAAACCAAACCTAGCCTCTAGTATCCACGAAACCGACGAGAACGACGGTGGGATCACAGAGGTATATACTCTCACCCTTTTAACTTATTCGCGTTGTATATTAAAAAAAGTAAAAGAGGAAAATGAAAACCGACGAAAAAAAGAAATCGAAATCTACCTTTAATCTCTTTTTTTTGTATTGATTTCGTGAATGTTTTTTTACATCCGTTCTTCTCCCCCCTCTTTTGAAACTATTTGCAATCCGTTTATATACCAAAAGAAAAGTACAGAATAATAATCAAAAGAAAAAAATCTGTCCTTTTCGCTATTTTTGTTGTTTTCGTTCTGCTTCTTTGTGTGCTGTTAGTTTTCTGCAGGTGTACGGAGGTCGTATGGTGACGTGGAAGGCGGTGCTGGAAGCTGTTGGGCGCACAACGGCTAGGGCATATAGCGCTTTAGGGTTTCCCTTTCTGTTGTAATCGGGTTTGGGTTAGGCTAATTTGGGTTTAGTTTATTGGGTTCATTGGGTATTTGGATTTGTAATCGGGTTTGGGCTTAATTTATTTTGGTTTGTTATATGGATTGATATTATTGGACTTTTATTATATATATAATTTTTATATTTAGGTTTTAATATTTATATCGGGCCGGGAAAATTTGGGTTTGTACATGCGTCACACAAGCTGTCTTTGGCTCGTCCCTTCGGCTATTCGAACTTGATGGTACCCTGGTCTCAAATCTAACTTGGAAAACCATATCGCACTACTAAGCTGATAAAACAAATCCGCAATAAAGGGAATTGGGTACTTGTTCTTCACAGTGATTTTGGTTAAGACCTGATAATCGATGCATATCTGCAATGACCCATCTTGCTTCTTTTGAAACAAAATTGGTACACCGAATGTAAACTTAGACAGCCTAATGAATCCCGCACCTAAAAGCTCCTTCAAATGTTTCTGTAACTATTTTAATTCTAGCAAAGAAATACGATATGGGGCCCTTGCCAGTGGCTCCACGTTGGGCACTAACTCAATCATAGGATCCACCTCCCTATTTGGTGGCAATTTCTTGGGCCACTTAGTAGGCATCACATCTTGAAAAGACTACAATAACTGGCCCACTTCTTTCAAAATCTCTCTAACGGACTTAACAGCTTCGTCGACCTTCAAGGTGGCTAAATAGGAGACTTCATCTCTACGTACTCCTTTAGCAAATTGGATCGCCAACAACGTTTTTCCCTCCATGATTCCTTTTCTTTTCATTCTTACCATGTATTGATGGTTCGAATTCGAAATCATCATGTAATTGCCAGAAGGAAAAATAGACACATTAGCTCGATCAAGGAAACTTAATCTAACAACAAAATCATAGTCATAAAGTGATATTACCTTAATGGTCGCCTTACTGGTCCAATTGCCAAGTTGGAGATCCACTCCTTTTGTAACCCCCTTGATTGGAACACTTTTTGAATTAATCGTCTTGATCCAACCCGATTCATTTTGGATCTTGAGACAAAGTTTACGAGTAGTCTCTTCGGACATGAACAAATTAGACGCTTCTGTGTCAACAAGTGCATTCAATCCTCTATCAGCCACCATGATGTCCACAAGCATCAGTCCATGACTCGTCTTGTCTTCGACACCCCCTAGTATCAAACCAAGATTCTTGGTCACATTGTCTGCCTCGTCCTTTTCTTCAATGGCAGAAAATACGACTTTTTTCGAATAGTCATTGATCATATGCAGACCATTACAATGGAAGAAACTTAAAGGCTCATTTTTCCTCTTATCTCACGATTTTTGAGCCTTACCATTGTCATTCCTAGTGGGCCTGTCTTTGTCTCCCACACTATTACCCCTTGGTTTGAATTTGGGCTCGGAAGACTCAATTTTGCCTTTTTTTCCACCAAGCTTAACAAACGATTTTGCTACAGTCATTGCCTCGGTAAGCTATTGGACTCCTCGACATTACAACTCTTGCTTCGCCTATGGTTTCAATCCATCCATAAAGGAAAAGAACACCTCTTTCTTGCTTATATCAAAGATCTGAAGCATGAGTTCGCTAATCTCCTGCACATACTCCCTCACAGTGCCTTGTTCCGTAAGTTGGCACAAATTTTCCCATGCCTCATCCTCAGTATACTCCAGATAAAACTGTTCTTTGAACTCTCTTTGGAACTCCTCCCAAGTCTCAATTTCAATCCTACCATGGCTCACATCTGTGGACCTATGTTGCCACCACAACAAAGCAACGTCAGTAAAATACATAACAACAATATTTACCTTAGTGGCATCATCCATGATACATTTGGCACGGAAGTATTTCTCCATTCTCCATAGAAAGCTATCCACATCTCTCACGGGCCTTGTCCCTTTGAACTCCTTAGGCTTGGGAACATCCACATTAGGCTTGGGTGTAGCAGTAGCTAACCCTCTGTTGCCCAAAGCAGCCTTGTAGATTGTGATTTCACCCTTGAGCTCTATAATCTCCTCATTTAAGGTCGCCATCATAGCCTCGAGGGCATCATCCCTACCGGTTAGCTTTTCCTCAACGAAACTAAGAGAATCCCACACATACTCTTTGAGTTGCACCTTTATTAATTGCAGCCGATTGATGATTCTATCATTGACATCATCAATCCTCTCCTTAACGTCCCCCATAGACTCCTCGAGAGTGACGATCTGTCCTTCCAAAGCTGACAAAATGTCCCTCAAACAACTAGCTTTCCTAGCCCTCTCACGGGTCTTCTTTGGCTCAACATACTTGACAATTTCTTTCGACATCTTTCAATGGTGCCTTCAAAACTCTGGCTTTGATACCAACTGTCACGGAGCTAAAACTTTAGTCTCGCAATCCATACGGCCTTAGGCAGTTTCTTTGCTTTAAAAACGCTTAAGTTAACCTAACCCCCAACAATTGAGGATTCAATAGAATTCCTCTAAGGCACTGACGAAGAACAAAGCGGAAGCAATGAAAATTGAAAGAACTCAAAAGATGAATAAAGCCACAGAGAAACAAGAACACAAGAGAGAAAGTTTTAAGTGAGTGCTCTCAAGAATTCTATTACTAAATGAATAATTTAAAATGAGGAGGAAAGACCTCTATTTATAGTCGAGCCTCCCCAAAATCAATGGTACAAATCAAAGTACATCAATGGTTAGGATTAAAAACTATCTACAAATTAAATCTCTAAGATTATAAAATCATATCTTCTAAGAATACATATCATATCTTAAGATTGAATATCTTCAAATATCATGTCCATATTTGCCAAGCTTTGTAGATAGGTCTTTAATCTTTCCAAGCAACGAGCTAGTCCGGTTAGGCCAAATAACCTCTCTTGAACATGATGGTTCACACAAGTGCGTCATGGTTGCAGGCTCTCATGCGCAACCCATGACAATAGTACAACGTCTCAAGTTGTAACACTTTACTTGAACCCGTCATAGCAAAATCGTCAACAAGGAGCCCAAGTTGTAGTGCAACATCTTCCAATGTGATGGTGCATTCCCCGCACGACAAATGAAATGTGTGTGTCTCCAAGCGCCAGCGCTCAACCAAGGTAGATATTAAGTCTGCCCTTAGTTCAAACATTCGGATTAGTGCCGCTGATACAAAGCCGACATCATCCAAATATGGCATAATTCGTTCATCCAGTCGATAGCTCGCACCATGGACACGTGTCCTTAAAATGTGATACTCATCTGACCATATTAAATTACAACATTAATTAAAATTAAAATTAAAAAATGATGTGTCACTTTAAAAATAATAAATAACAAATAACTGACACATTAATCATTATTGATGTGTGGTTGTTGGCTCTAATTAAAAAAAAACTTATTTTAATATCTGCACAAATAAACAAATTTTAATAACTAACTAAACATAACTTTAATGTTAAAAGTTATATCTAAAAAAACAATAATTAAAAATATAAAATTAAATATTTTTTAAACAATTATTATTAAAAAAAATACCTTAATAATAATCTTCAACACGAAATTTCTTCCAACAAAAAAAAAATCAAATAAACAAACTTCTTTCTTTCCTTTCTACTTTCTATTTTGATAAAAATGGGGACCAAACCCCCCTTTTATATACTAGTTACAATAAATAATAAAAGAAAGTTAAAAAAAATTGACGTAAACAAAAACTAAACAGATAAAAAAAAAGCCCGAAACAAGGCTAAAAAAAATTAAAAAAAGGAAGCTGATACAACTTAAAAGAATAAAAAGCCTAAAGCAAGGCTGGAAATAAAAAATAAGGCTGAAATAACTTAAAAAAAAAAAGCTTAAGGGTGTAAAAAATCCTCAAGTTTTTTTAAAAAAAAAACTAATTAAGTTCTTATTTTTTTATTCAATTAGATACTTAAACTTTCAAAATGCATAAAAAAAGTCCTCAAATTTAAAAAACAAAAAAAGCAGTTAAGCCCTTACTTTTTTTTCTTTTTTGCTCTCAATTGCCAAAATTCATAAAAAAAAGCCCTTTGATCGTTAATTTTAACGGTTGACCGTTAAAACTAACCACCCCTAATTTTTCCTGTTCAAGCCACCACGTGTCACAACCACAGCATGACATGTGACAAAAAATGATAAAAATAAAAATCAATAAAAATTATTAAATTATTAAATTTTAATAAAAAATATAAGAAATATTTAATTTTTATAAAAAAATTAGAAAAGGATTATAAAAATCTTAAAAATGATAAAATATATAGAAATATAGAAAGAATATATAAAATTTTATAAAGTTGTAAGAAAATGATAAAAAATGTAAAGAAATATAAAATTCGTAAAAGAATTATAAAAATTATCATACCAAAAGAAACATTTTATAATTTTTCTATAACTTTTATTTATTTTTATTTTTTATCATTTTTCGCCACATGTCACACTGTGTTACGACACGTGATGGCTTTAACTGAAAAATTTTGAGGATCATTAATTGTAACAGTCAACGGTTAAAGTTAATGGTTAAAATGCTTTTTTGATGCATTTTATAATTTATATATATTTTACAATTTATATATTTTTTCTTTCTTATTTTTAGTAAATTTTAAATATTTTTATATTTTTATTAAATTTTAATATTTTTTATAATTTTTATTGATTTTTTATTTTTATTTGAAAATTTTTTGTTACATGTGATGCAGTGGCTGTGACATAGGGTGCCTTTAACTGGAAAAATTAAAGACAATTAACTTTAACAGTCAACTATTAAAATTTATGATCAAATGGCCTTTTTGGTACATTTTGACAATTGAGTGCAAAAAAAGAAGGGGCTTAATTGCTTTTTTTTCTTGAAAAAGTTTTAGGCCTTTTTTGATGCATGTTGAAAGTTCAAGTACCCAATTGAGTGTAAAAGAAGTACGGGCTTAATTTTTTTTTTTAAGTTTGAAGGCTTTTTACACCTTTAAGCCTAAAAAAAAACAGTTGAAAAGGCTTATTACGAACGTGATGGGGGTTTCACGGGCTCCCACGCCCTGTCTTTTCGCAAACATTTTTTTTAATCTGATTCTTGGGTTTTTTTTTTCATTTTTTTCCTTTTGACCAGGTAAAAGTTTAAACTAATTTTTTGGTGCCGCTTGACAACTACGCGACACTATTAAGATTCTTTTTTTCTTTTTCTTTATTTTCGGGATATTCTTATCTTTTTAGGTATTTTGAAAAAAAATACACATTGGTGTTGTTTGACATAATGGTGAAACAAAAAAAAATTTAAAAGATAATGATGGCCGAATGATGAGCGGTAGATTTTGGGGGTGCTGCCTGACACCTAGACAACACTGACTGCGTACTGTAGATTTTTCCCATTTTCGTAAATAATTGGTATGGTGCCTATTTTGGTAATTAATTATTTTTTCACATTATTTTAGGTAAAAAACATTTTACATCAAACAAATAATTAAATTATTTTTAAATATAATTATTTGACACACAGACAATAGAAATTTTAATTCCACTAAAAGAATTAAAATTTTTAATTTCACCATTAATATATCAAATAATTATCTATTTTTGAATAAAATATAATGAGTTTAAGGCGTGTAAAACACTTTACTTAAAAGTTCCTTAAATTGTAAAAACCTACACATTCGAAGCAAAATTGTAAAATAACTAATAAAAAATTCCTTAAATGGATACCAAATAAATGTATCTTTCATGTAATACCTTTTCATATATATATATATTGCTTTGGATAACACCCTTTTATAAATTTGTGTTGTTTTACAAGATAACTCTATATAAAATTATACCTATTATAAAAGTTTGTATAATCAAAATAGACTTTGAAACATGACATGTTTTTTATGCCTCCAATATACAATAAAATCCTAAAACGTTTAAATGGAATCATCAAATGGCTGATAATGAAAAGTTCTTAAAATAAAGCAATATATAGCTACTGCCAATAGATACCTAACTATTATCATGAATTTTGTCTTCAAAACAAAACTATCCGCATAAATTATGTATTTCTACACAACTATTCTAATATAAAAATATATTCTAAAAATATAAATAAAACATTAATTAAAATAAAATAAAATAAAATAATTACACTAGAAATATCAAGTCCAAATGCTCATATTTTGACTTGACTTAATATATGAAAGCTTATTAAATAGGCTTAATTCAATGGACTTAGCACTTATTTATTTGTATAGAATAATTTACTTTATATTATTTATTTTGAACATTGCTCTCAATCTAAGGGAAAATATAAGTTTAAATAATAGAAACAACATTATTAGAAGATGTAGCCATAAACCTTAAATATAGATCGTAAAATTAAATATATTTAATATAAAAAATTTAAAACATAACTATTGATTAATATTAAGTAATTATAATTTATTGAATTTTTTAAATAATAAAATATTAAATATTATAAACCCTTGAAATGATGATGCTATCTATCCTCCACATTTGGGAGTGTCACACCACCGTCTCTCCGCTGCCTGCCTAACATTGGTGACTCTCACTAATTGTACCTTTTTCTTTATGTTATAATAGCAGTTGAAAAAAATATATTGAAAATTTTCATATATTAAGCTCCCTTTACCAGAAATTAGCTCCATCACCACCATTGTATTGAATTTTTCTAATGCAGGTAAAATATTGACCAATATAGACGCTTTGCTGGAATCGTGTTTTTTTTTTGCTAGCTAAATAAAGATGATAGCAACTAATTTAGAAACTGGGTTTATGATGGAATTTTACTTGTAAAGTGAGACAGATTTAAAGTGGGTCTCTTTTTTCGATAATGATTATAACAAGCCACATTTGCCCACCTTCTTACCACTTACCAGACTAAACTATTATATAAATTTTATTTAAAATTTTAGATTTAAATGAGTATTTTTTTATAATTATAGGTGCTCCATGTTGAAATGTTTTTATATTTGGTAAATAAATATCCCTAAAAATTAGCGATTATTAAATATGGTTAATGATTTTTCTCATATTTTATTTTTCTATTTTTAATTTTGAGCTTACTAATTTTAACTATTGTAAAGCCTATAAAAGGCTAGAACCATTTGGAGTTATTCATCAATTCAATAAAAATCATTTTCTCTCATTTAAGTTGAGAGCTTGTTTTTCTCTTTCTCTACTTGTAAGTGCAATAGTAGTATTCGAACCAGGTTTGTTCTTGTTAGCTTAGAAAAGGTTTCACCTATGGCCTCAGAAAGTAATTCTGTTCAAGCAGTCATTCCCCCTTTTGATGGTCACTATGACCATTGGAGTATGCTGATGGAGAATTTCCTACAGTCAAAGGAGTGTTGGCCAATTGTTGAGCCAGGTATCAAAAAGCCTGTAAAAGGAGAAACTTTGACGAATGCCCAGAAAGCATATTTCAAAGCAAGAAAGTTGAAAGATTTGGAGACAAAAAATTATCTCTTTCAGGCTATTGATTGTCCCATCTTGAAAACTATTCTTTGCAAAGAAACTTTCAAGGATATATGGGATTCAATGAATAAAAAGTATCAAGGCTCTATCAGAGTAAAGCGAACACAACTTCAAGCCTTGAGGAGGGACTTCGAGACTCTACAGATGAACGAAGGGGACTTTGTCACTAGCTATTATGCTAAAACCATAGAGATTTGTAATAGGATTCAGTTCTATGGTGAGAAGATGGAGGATGTCACCATAGTGGAGAAGATTTTGCGCTCCATGATGTCAAAGTTGATTATGTCGTTTGCGCCATTGAAGAGTCAAAAGACATAGATGAATTGTCTCTTGATAAGTTGCAAAAATCTTTGCTGCTGCATAAGCAGAATATGAATCGTAATTTAGCCTCTGAGAAACAAACTTTGAAGGCTTCTACTATTATTTCTTCTTCTAGTTTTAGAGGAAGGGGTAAAGGTAGAGGTATATGTATAGGTAGAGGAAGATGAGAGAGGTAGTAGAGATGGTGACAATAGAAATGACCACAGGAATTACAGAATCAATGATAACTAAAGTAAAGGTAAAGGACGAGATTTTGATAAATTCAATATAAAATGCTTTAGATGTCAAAATTTTGGTCATTATCGTTTTGAATGTTATGCTAGGCTATCGAGTGTCAAGGATGAACAATCACATTTTGTTGAGAGGAAGGAGGGACCTTATTGATGGCGGTTCAAGTTGAAAAGGAACTTGAGCCAGATGTTTGGTATGTGTATACAGGTTGCATTAACCACATGTGTGGGGGTAAATAATCTTTTTCATATTTAAATGATGATTTTTGTTCTACAATCAACTTTGGTGATTATTCTACTATGAATGTCATGGAAAAAGGTAACATTAATATTAGAACCCAAAATGGTTTTGTGGAACCATATCTATTATGTTATATGTTCTTGCTTTAAAATATAATTTGTTGAGTGTTGGTCAATTGTTGGAAAAGGGGTATGTTGCCACTATAATAAATGGTGCTTGTGAGATTTTTGATCCACTTAGAAGAGTTGTTGCTATTGTGGAAATGAGTTAGAACAGGTTGTTTCACTAAAGATTGAGGCTGTTCAATCTTGTTTTATGGTGGAAGTTAAAGATCCTTCATGGTTGTGGCATTTTCGCTATGGTCATTTAAACTTTGTTTATTTGAAGATACCTGAAAAGAAAAATATAGTAACTGCTCTTCCTCCAATTATCTCCTCTCTAGTTTGTAAAGAATGTGTTGCTGATAAACAACGCCGATCTTAATTTTCTGAAGGCAAGTCATGGAGAGCAAATGAGGTATTGGAGTTGGTGAACTTAGACATTTGTGGGCCAATAAATCCAATTTCTAATTGAGGTAAAAGGTATTTTATTGCCTTTATTGATGATTATTCTCGTAAAACTTGGGTTTACCTTCTAAAAGAAAAATCAAAGGCTTTTAATGCATTTAAAAGCTTGAAGGCTCGTGTAGAAAATGAGAAGGGAAGAACCATTTAGGCTTTCTAAACTGATTGTAGTGGTGAATATTGCTCTAAGGCGTTTGAAGATTTTTGTGATGTTCATGGAATCCAAAGAGAGCTCACAACTAGTTATACACGAAAAAATGGTGTATCAAAGAGGAAAAATAGAACCATTCTCAACATGGTTCGAATCTTGCTAGCAAAAGGGAAAATTCCAAATGTGTTTTGGCCAAAAGCTGTAAAATGGGGCATCCGCATCCTCAATAAAAGTCCTACTCATGCTCTTCGATATGTGATTCCGAAGAAGGCTTGGAGTGGAAAGAGACCAGTGATAGATCACTTCAAAATTTTTGGGTGTATTGCCTATGCACATGTCCCAGAGGAGGAAATGAAGAAGCTTAATGATAGAGGTGAGAAGTGCGTCTTTCTTGGTCTTAGCGAAACATCAAAGGCATACAAATTGTTCAATATTGTGACAAAGAATGTTGTGATTAGTCGAGATGTTATGTTTGATGAAGAGAACACTTGGGATTTGGTTTAAGTGCAACCTACTGAAGTCTTCTGTAGTAATAAAGTTGAAGAAATGCTCAAGAATTGTAACGACCCGTTTTCATTAAAATCAAAACAATGGTTTCGGGACCAGAAATCCAAAGTCAAAAAAATTATTTTAATATTATTTATGGTCTAAAACATGATAGTATTATTGCATAAAAAATTCATTAAGAAATTTTATCGTTTGTATGCTCAATTTGTGAAAAAGGACTAAATCACGTAAAGTGTGAAAGTTGTGTTCTATTAGCTAAAAGTGTTAAATAGAAATAGAACTTTAAAGTGGAGGTCCTTATATGGTAATTAGACCATTATTTGAGTTAGTGGATGTGCATGGCATGGTATTTATGAAAATTTTAAAGTTAGGTAAGGGTAAAATGGTAAAAAGGCAATTAATGATAAAAATAAAGTAAAACAAAATAGTTATCATCTTTAAACATGCATGAGTTGAAAATTTCAACAAAGAAAACACCATTAGAGGGGATTTGAGGTTCGGCCAAGCACTCCCTTGCATGGTGAGTGATTTTCGTTTCGTTTTAATGATTTTTATGTTTCTGAGATAGTTGTAGCTTAACCTAGCTAGCTCGGGGACTAATTTGCAAAATTTTTGAAAGTTTAGGGTTTTACTATGAGTATAATCTACTTGTTTTTGAAGTTTAATAGAAGAAAATGAATATTTGTGGTTAGTTAAACAACATTTGTTAATTGAGTTTTGATGAAATTGTTAATTAGGGGTTAAATTGAGAAATGTGAAAAATTGTGTATTAAATGTGTGAATTTGAGGAATTTATGTGTTGTTATGAGGATGTAGTAAATTCGGCTAGGCTTAGGTGTGGATGAAATTGCATGAATTTAATTTTTCGAGCCTAGGGACTAAATTGTAAAGAAGTCAAAATTATATGGGCAAAATGATAATTTTGTCATAACATGAAATTTGGATTGAATTGAATAGAAAGTGAATTAAATTAGTTAAATTTGATTATATAGATCAAGACAAGCAACCTTCAGATTTAAATCGGGGAAAAGATAAAGTAGTGGATTAATCGGTCGATTGTCTCTGTACTAATTCGAGGTAAGTTCGTATGTTAATAAGCATTAAATTAAATGTGTTTTAAATGCTTTATTATTATAATTGTGATGATACGACTCCACGGAAATATTTGATGAAGTTTCGATGACATAAGGATCCTGGTTGAACCTTAGGAATAGAAACGATACAAATGACATGTCATTAGGGGTACCATGTTTTGAGTGCTATTCTCGTACGTCCTACCGGTGGCTGAGTTCCTGGCATGTGTTGCGGTTACTTTACAGCTTGTGTAAGCAGCACTATGTAGCTACGTCTTGACTGACAGCTTGTGTGAGCAGACCTAGTAATGGCTCGAGAGTGAGCATCTATATGAGATATGAGATAGAGGTGGTTTCGACCACGTGTTGGCACTTAGTGTGTGAGATACCCGAGTATCTGATAGTATTCCAAATGGTTCAACGGGCACAGTGATGATACGATGTTATACGAGTTTGATACGAACTAGTACAGGTATTCATGTGAAATACAAGAAGTGATTTATATTTGATATATAAATACATGGCTAACATGATTGTGATTTTGTGATAGGCTTTGGGCCAAATAAAGTTGAATCTATGCTTTAAAATTTTGTTTACCTAAATTGTGGTTAATTTGGTAAGTTGTATTTATTAATTATACGAACTTACTAAGCTTAATTGCTTACTTCATTTTAATTTTTGTGTTTTATAGTGATCGGAAGCTCGCTCGGTTTGGAAGTTGTCGGAGATCGCGTCGCACTATAAAACTCTTATTTTGGTACTTTGGACTTTATGTTTTGGGTTAAATGGCATGTATAGGTGTTTTAGCTAACGTAACCTATATGTCTTGATGTATTTTGGCCATTTAATTTGGCTTGAAATTGGTATATGTTTGGTTATGTAAATATGTATAAATGGCCTTTTGATATGTGGTGTATAGTTGCTATATGAATGCCTTGCTTGTGAAATTATGTTTGGCACTAAATGGTTGGGAATGAGATGAGTATGCATGATAAGTTAGGCACAATGTCTCACATATGTGTTTGACCATTTAGGTATATTTTGGAAGTGTGATTGGTATGTTTTAAAGTGGTCAAGGAATGTGTTGATGGATATCATGTTGTATGTTTGGAAAGTACATGTTATAACATTGATATTGGTTGGTTTTGAGTGCCTATTTATGCCATGGTTATATGCAATTTGATGTGTATAGGTTGGTACCAATGTGGGTGAGGAATATGGCTTCGAAAATGGCCTATTTTTGTCCATAAAGGCAGAGACACGGGCGTGTGTCTCAACTGTGTGTAACACACGGCCAGGTGACACGACCGTGTGTCCCCTGATGCTTTTTTAGAAAGCAAGTCAGTAGCTTCACACAACCTAGCACACGAGTGTGTGGCTTGGCCATGTGACACAAGTCAGTTTACCTTCCAATTTTCACACGGCCTAGCACAAGGTCTGGAACACGAGTGTGTGAGGCCATTTCGAAGGGTACACTGCCAGGCACACGGATGTATGGTTGGTCGTGTGACCCAAGTCTGTGAGTTACTCAGGGTCGGACACGGGCTGGGACACGGCTGTGTGATCCTATTTTGAATGCCCACACGGCCTGAAACACGGGCGTGTCTCTTGGCTGTGTGAGACACACGGCCTGGCCACACGGGCATATGTCCCCTGCACTTTGAAAAATTTCAATGTTTTTTTAAAAATTTCTTGAGTACTCGGTTTAGTCCCGAACCACTTTTAATGTCTATTTGGGGCCTCGAGGGCTCATATTAGGGACTGAATGGAATGTTTTTGAAGGTATGATTGTTTAAGTTGTAAGTTTGGTAATGCTCAGTAACTCTGTTCCGACGTCGGATACGAGTTAGGGGTGTTACAAGAATACTTCTCTACCAGCTATTGAAGTATTGCCTACACTTGGAGAAGAAACTATCATAGCAGTTGAAGCACTTTGTTGTGTTTGAAGAAGGCCTGCATGGATGCAAGATTATGAGGTAACTGAAATTAGAGAAAATGATTATGCAATTTCTCATTTTGCATTATTTGTAGATTGTGATCCCAGAAGTTTTGAAAGTGTTGTCAAGGAGGCAAAATAGAAAGAGACAATGGATGCTGAAATCAAAGCCATTGAAAGGAATGATATTTGGGAGTTGATTAATCTTTCTAAGCGGCACAAAGCCATTAGATCCAAGTGGGTCTACGAGACGAAGTTCAAGGAAAATAGGGAGGTTGATAAGTGCAAGGCGCAATTAGTAGCTAAGGGGTACAAACAAGAGTATGGTGTGGACTACACAAAAGTTTTTGCCCCAGTTACAAGACATTACACCGTTAGATTGGTGATTGCTTTAGTAGCGTAGAACTCTTGGCCTATCTTCCAGTTAGATATCAAATCGACATTCTTACATGGATACTTGGAGGAAGGGGTATTTGTTGAACAAACCTTTTGGTTATATTAAGGTTGGAGATGAGCATAATGTTTATCGATTGAAGAAAGCTTTTTATTGACTAAAACAAGCTCCACGTGCTTGGTATGGTCGCGTTGAGGATTATTTTTTTAGGGTGGGGGTTTCAAAAGTGTCTATATAAACATACACTTTTTGTTAAAATTGGAGATAATGGGAAAATATTCTTTATGAGCTTATATGTTGATGATATTATTTTTACTGGAATGATAGTGCCTTGTTTGATGATTTCAAGAAATCTATGCTGGATGAGTTTGGGATATCTAATCTTGGGAAGATGCACTATTTCTTTGGCTTAGAAGTGATGAAATTTTTGTCTCCTAGAAAAAATATGTGAGAGAAAATTTGGACAGATTCAAGATGACGAATTGCAACTCTACCAAAGCACCAACTGAGTTTAGCTTAAAGCTAATTAAAAAAAGAGATGGGAAGAAGGTGAATAGCATACTTTACAAACAAATTGTAGGCAGTTTGATGTATCTAACTACTATGATGCCAAACATTATATATTCTGTGAGTCTTACTAGTAGGTACATAAAGAGCCCGAATAAAAAGCATGTATTTACTGTCAAGAGAATCCTTTGTTACCTACAAGAAACCAAGGATTTTGAGATTTTCTACAAGAATGATGAAAAGTCAGACATGATTGGTTTCACTGATAGTGATTATATAAGAGATCAAGATGGAAGCACTTCAGACTATGTTGTTATGCTTGGCACAATGGCTATTTCGTGGTCATCTAAGAAGCAATCAATTGTCACATTATTAAGCACAAAAGCTGAATTTGTTGTTGTTACAACTTATGCTTGTCAAGCTATTTGGCTTACAAGAATCCTTGAACAACTACAATTCAAGCTAGAAAGAGCCACTACAACTTTCTATGATAACAACGTAGCCATCAAGTTGTCAAAGAATCTTGTGTTGCATGGAAGAAGCATGCCAAATATTACTTTCACGAGATCTTAGCAATCAATGAGCAATTGAGCTAGAGTATTGCAGAAGTGATGATCAAGTTGTTGATTTATTTAACAAGCCTTTTGATTCACGACGGAGTGTGCAAGTATACACATCCATTATCAAGTAATAAGTAAGTATAAGAGTTACCGTCTCCACAGGGGCTGTGTTTAAATTGATAGTTGTAAAATTACTATTCACAAGTTGGTTAAGAAAAACACAATAATTTTGAGTTATAAGTGTCAAATTAAGTTAATTAACTAAAGGCAAGTTAACCAAATGCAAATGAAATGAAATTCAAGGTGATGGTTTAGAAGCAATTTCACGAGTTAACAACAATAACATGAATAGGATAGAATAATTACAACATTTGACTTAATTCATTTTTCATCATGTTTAACAATGTTCTAGAAAAATTCCATGGCAACTCAATCATTCATTAACTTGGAATCTAATGTAAGTTCTTTCGAAATCTTATACTTAGAAAAACATGCATATTCCTATGTCTATATTTAACTAAGGGTTCCTTAGAATTTATGTGAAGTATTAGGGACGGGTTAGGTTTGAAACAATTTAATCACACAAATCTAAAAGTTATACAAGGTAATAAAACTCTTCTGAGTTAGGTTTGTATTCAAACATATTTTAATGCATGAAATACATAAATGATTTTAGTTGGAAGCATGAACAATTGAGGCACAAAACACCATAAACATGAATCAAATGAACTTCATCAAATTAATGCAATCATTCTAGTCAAAACAAAATTAAGTCATCATCTTTAATGAAAAAACATTAAAACAATTTGCAAACATGTTGAATAACTAATAACAAAATTAAAGAATAGGAAAGAAGAAACTCTTGATGATTTCGTCAATTCTCCGAGGATTGATCGTGGTGGCTTCCTCCAACTCTCATGATTGCTCCTTTGCAAACTGCTCCTTAAGGTGGTTGTCCAAGAGAGCTTTTCTCAAGGGAAATGCTAGCTAAAGGGAAGTGGGGAAATGGATGGCTTATGCGTGGAAGAGAGGAAAGAAAGATAATAGAAATATGAGTTGATGATGAATGAGGGATGTATGAATGATGATTGGAATGAGAGATGAGAAGTGGCATTTATAGTTGAAGAGTAGCATGAGAGTTTACTAAAAATAGCTTGGAAATCCCTTGAATTACTCCCTTGCTTGCCCGACCATAAAATGTGGGATGGGAGGTTGGGTGGTTGCTTGATTCATGCATGTCAAGCATGAATCATGTAAGGGAGTGGACGGTAATCAAGGTGGAAGTTGGGGGCTGATTTGCGATTTTGTTGCACATGTAGACCTTCAAATTAATTATCCCAAAGCTAATTTGGGCTGCTCTCATGCCTTTTTCGAATTTGGGCCATTCTCCTCCCTTATTGGACGATTTTGACAACCGAATTGAGAGCATACTTCATTCTTTTTAGCAATCATATTCCAAGTTGGGTTGAATTGAATTTATGAGTCCAATTGGTGAGCTTGTCATCCATATGAAGTAGAAACTAACTTATGTTCATGTGTGATATTATTGACTCCCCATGAATTAATTTAGTGGTCTAACTGCAACAAATTGAGTAAAAATTAACATGTAGCATAAAATAGAAAAATTATGTAAAATTAATACTAAATTGTATAAAATTACAAACTTCACTCAAATTATGTCTAATGTCTTAATATGAATTAAAATGACTCAATTGGCTACCCACATGCTCGAAATTTACATAAATTATAAGTAAAAAGATGTTAAATAAATCTATATAACTTAAATGTATCACCTTTCAAGTTTTTCTGAGAAACAATCAGTAGAAATTGTAAACTTCTAGATTGCTTACCTGCATAATAAAAGCAAAATGAAAAATTAATATAGTTCTAGAATAAGAGACAAGCCAACTGTGAATTTTTTATAGATTAAGAAGTCATACAAAAAAAAAACAATAACGCAAACAACAAACCAAAACCAGATTTCAATTGCCAAATTCGGAAACATATACGAAAAATTCAGTTAGAAACAAAAAAAATAAATCTTGAAACAAATCAATTTCTAGAAATCTTGAAAAAAAATTTAAAACTGGGAAAAATAGCATTGTTGGATTAACGAAAACTTGGGGGAAACAAAAAGAAAAGACCTGATAAAAGCAATTTTTTAATTTCTACAAATTTTTTGTTCATCTGGGAAACAAAAAAAAACGTTGGTAGAGTAATAGTCAGGGGAAAAGGAAAGTCTAGAAAAAAGCAAATTTATTTTTTAAATCTTCACATTTCTTTGTTAATTTGGGAAAAAAAGATCATACCTAGATTAAGCCAAATTTGGGAAAACAAAAAGTCCTCCAAAAAAAGAAAAACCTTTTGAAGAGAGATGAACAGGGGGAACGGATAATATGAAACTTTTAATATAACTTACCTTTCAATCAGGATGAACAATTGTAAACGAGCGAACAGAGCCTCTGCAAGTCGTCGATTTCAAACGCAAGTTTCAATTTCGGGAAAGTAGTTGGGGAAAACGAGCGAGCGAAAGAGATGAAGAAGGGATATTTTAGTCCAGCTATGATTACATTTTCATTCCATCTAGAATGGAATCCCTATTCTTAGCCCATGTCATGGAATGGCTTTTACGGATCGTCCCGCAATAACGTCCATTTCCATTATGGGCCGATTTGCCAACTCTCCCAACCAAACAAAGTAATAACCTAGGCCCACGAGTATACAAGTAATAGTTATGGGATTGCATCCAACCAAACATGGTGTTAGTTTTGCAGGATCAAATTAAAGTATTTCAATACAATCCAAGTTCCCTTAGTAAACGAGATTGAACCATGTTGACTTTGAAATATCTTTAAGATCTCAATCCTTATTTAGCTTTTACAAGGATGATTGAAGACCTTTTTGTATAGCTATTTATGGGGGGAATGTGATTGTAATTGATTTGTATCTTAGCATGTCAAAACTCTTATATATGATCAGCTTGTACTAGATAGAAAAAAATAAAGAGAGCACTTAACATTGTTCCTGTAGGAACTAGCATTTAGAGTTGCATTCACTTAGCTTACAACTAAGCTTTTAAGAAGAAAATCTTAATAGAAAGTGATCCATATTAGATTATAGATGTAAAGTTGCTACATGATAAATGTGTAAGACATAAATAATAGCTTCTACTTATTGAATTATAATGAAAACACATGCAGATGTAGAAAAAATATAACTTGCGTAACCAAGTTTTTTTGTCCAACTTTGTTCTTATTTCTACTTGTTTGTTATTCCAGTTTCAACTTACCCTATATTTTGACTTGTGCTTGCCAACAAAAATAAAATTTTCTCATTTTTTCCTTGCATTTAATGTGATTTATGTTGGGAACCACAAATAAATTGTCAAAAGGTCAATTAAAATGTTTCCTTAATATAAGTAAACAATTTTTTTTTTGAGTTTTATATAATAGAATTTATTGAAATTAATTTTTAAAGAAGATCATACGTGGATTCTTTGTTTAGTATTCAAAATTAAGCAATGATTTATTCAAAAAAGCAAAAGAAACCCAATGATAAAGGAATTATCAATTTATCAGGAAAATTGTAAAATGAATATGACCTTTGAATACTCTTAGTTTAGAAGTCTTGTATTTTTGTAGAAAAGGCGAATAATAAAACAAAAGTTGATTTGATATTTATGATAAATTAATTAATTAGAAGACTAAAAATATATGTAGAATTTTTGGAGTACCAAGTCCCACTGCTCCAGATTCCAACACTTGCAAACTCACATTATAAATATAGGTAAAATTATTATCGAAGTACTTGTACGAGAAAATTAATTTATATTTTACTTTTTTATTAAAAGTAGATAAATTATTACTTATAAATTAAATCAAAAAGTAAATTGATACTTTCTACTAAAAATTATATCCATTTGTACTTTTAAAAACTAGCAAAGTTGACAAAACAACCAAACAATGACATATAGCGTGCCATGTGCACCTCAAGCTGATGTACATGAATCGGTTTTTTAACTATAGAAATAAATAAAATTTTTAACAAAAAAACTCGTTTGCTTTTAAATCTAATGTACAAGGACTAGTATGCCTATTTTTTAAGTGGAGGCGACAAAATGTAATTTGTCTTCTAATATAAGGGCTTCCATGGTATTTTAACAAAAAAATACAATAGTAAAACACATTCATTCTCAAAAGAAGGGCTTAAGTTAAAATTTTGAAAATTATATTATTGAGAGGGATAATCACAAACCTTGAAAAGATTAATCTTTATAAACTGTACACTTTAATTTTAGAAAAGAAATTTTGAAATATTGAGACTGTGGAGTGTAATTTAGTGCATGAGACAGTATTTTCCATTCATAATAGATATTTAAGAGGCAAAGATTTTATGCAGGACTGAGTTTACAAACACAATCACACTCAGTTCCAATTCACTTATTCTTCCCATCCTTGCCCCCTCCCCCCTTTGAATTTTCCTTTTTCACCAGCATTCATAGAACTTGATATCAACTTTGAGCCTGAAATACACTTCACCTTCAAAGGAATCAGTCATCAAAGTTGCAACACCCCTATGCATGAAAAAGTCACCAGTGCCACCAACAATAGAGATATCTCTAGTCTTATTCATCAATGGATCAGCTCCAATGAAATTAATGGTACCTTGGTAATAATCAGTGCTGTTGAAAACAAATGAAAACCCTAACCAAGCAGTGTAAGTGTTTTTGGTATCATAAAGATACATGCCTTGAGCCCTACCAACAGGCTTTGAATGAAGGTTATTATCCAGGGTAATGGGATCATCGAATACCGCTATGTTCCCAAAATGGAACTGACTTGCCAAGATGGTCAAGTTATCTCCTTGTGGTGCTGCAACAATGGCGGATGTAGCATTCTCTTTGTTCATCCCATTGTAAATAATGTCATGGAAGTAAAGAACCAAGTGTTTGCATGGTTTATATTGCTTGGTTTTGATTGGATAGGCTGAGGTTACAACGAGAACCATGAAAAATGAAAGGAAACCCCAAGTATTTGATGCCATTAGCAGAAAGAAAAATAGAAATGAAGAAGATATGAAGGAATGCTGAGGTGACTCTCACCGTCTCTTGATACCCTTTATATAGAGCTTTGCTTATATGGATTTTATGTAAGTGGAAGTGGTTGGTTAAAGAAAAAGTATCTCATTTCAAAGTGACATAGCATCTTTTACCTGCCATGGAAGTATGATGCTATCAGTCATTTATTTGGACTTTTCTACGTAAAACTTCTCTCCCTAGTTGCTACCTAATACTGTCTGAAGATTTACTTGCATCCTTTTATATCGAGTACGAATATATGTAATAATATGAATGTAATTTAATAAACTTTTTAAACTTATTCATATATGATATGTCATAAATATAATTTTGAAAAAAAATTAAATTACCCAATTAAAATAATATAAATTGTTGTCAACTAATCATATTTCATTGATTTCATTGTTATAGGGAAAATCTTGAGAAAACTCAAATTAACAAAGTCGGATTTAAGATTTAAGTATTTAGTATTGTTATTAAAAATATTATATAAAGAAGTTAAAATATTTATTTTAGAAATGATATTATAATGTAAAAAATAAGTTAATTTAATTGATATTAAATTTTTTAATATTATGATTTATGATATATAAATTTTAAGTAATTTCTAAAGCAATTAATATAAATTTTTAATATGATGAGAAGTAAATTTATATTTTAGCACACAAATGGACTTTCTAAAAACCAAAAATTTGAATTTTTTTTTAAAAATTTGGCTTGAGAAGGATGTTTCAACCTAAATTGTTGTTTACAAATGATTATGAATAAATAAGCTAATTTAATTGGAAAAAATCCCAATTTAAAAAGTAGTTAGTTTTGCTAACTTTTTATCCCTATTGCCTTGAAATTCTCTCATGTCATGTAAGTTGTCTTGGCCCCCAAAGCCAACAATCAAAGGGGGAAAAACTTGGAATATATTGAGTATAAAAGAGAATTGATTTTCTTTATTGAATGAAAATAACTAGAACTCAAGTGATTCGTTTTCAAATAATCTCATTTAAAAAAAAAAAAAAGAAGAAAAGAAATAATCTGAAATAAGAAAATGATTATAAAAGTTAAATTTGGGATTGTGTGAACATGCAATGTGGTCCATCAATTATTGTGTGAGTCAAACTTTCTTTTTTTCGAATGCAAGTTTCGGGGAAATATAGATGGAGTAGGTGCATTGAATTTTGATCTTGTTGACAAATGACAAAATTGGTTTGGTTTGTTAAGTTGGTAGGTCAAATACTTCGCTTGGGTAAATAGTAGAAATCATAAAAGGCAATTTTCTTTTTCTTTTCTTCTTTTAGCAACTCATTAATGACCGATTGCTTTGCTTTCGGAATGATGAACTCTCTTTTCATCTCGAGTCCGGAACTGAAATAGAGTCGGTCGGCAGTCGGCGGCAAAATACTTTTGCAATCGGTGGTGGATGATGTTGTAAGAATTAAATTAGAGGTGGAACCCATTGGATCTTTAGTTTCACGGTGACCACTTGAAAAGATTAATAGTATTTAAAATTATAAAAAAAATAAAATCAAAGATACATCATGAAAAAAAACCGGAACTTTTTTGTTTAAAAAAATCATTTTTTTAGCTTTTTAATAAGTTTCTCAATTCTTGATTTCCGGTTTGAAACTTTTTTATTATATTTCATAAATTGAATCGGTTGAATATTTGTTTTTAATTTAAATATCGATTAAAACGACTGATTAACTCTAATAACCTTGATAATTGAATTAAATTGAGTAAGTGATAAATGAATTACGATAATGCGATTGCAGATAAATGAACATATTGCAATATTATTGATTTGGTTGTTGTACCAATAAATTTAGAGTCAACAATATTGACTTGAAAAATTAGATAAAATAAAAAAATATATTTATAATATTGAGTTACAATCTCTGGAAAATCCTTTGTTTTTTTTTCTTTAATGGAACTTTGATACAAAAGTTTTTTAGACTTGATTTTGGATGCATTTAATCTACTTCAAGAATCACCACACTTGATCTTGAAAATGGGTTTAAAAAGATGTTTCCTTGAAATTTTGATTTGAATTTAAGGGTCTATTTAATCTTTGAGTCAATAAAGTCCACTTCAAGGGTCATGAAGACTTGATTTTGAAATGTGTTTTAACGGTCATTGAGACTTGATCTTGAGAAATGTGTTATATATATTTTGTTGATGCAACTAGATTGGGGAGATGATAAAGAATAAGACGGATGAATGCGGAAGTGGATCGTAAAGTTTGCAAAAGTCGCGGATCGTAAAGTTTGCCAAAGTCACAGATTTGACTTAGGGCTCTAGACGATCGGAAGGAACTCGAATTAAAAGCCTGAAATTTGTAATTCCCGTCATAATCCCGTTCAGAAATTCTACTCGCGCAGTCTTCACTAAAACGGTAATAACTTGAGCTCCCGAACTCAAAATCGAGTGATTCAAAATGCATTTCGAAGCTAAAAGATAGTTATTCAAACGCCATGAGACATCTCAACCCAGAAATGTCAAGATCCATCCAAAAGGTAGTCGCAAGTCTGCTGATTTCCTAAGCTTGAAAATTGTCAGCTTTGGTGAATGAAATTTAATAAATTTCACACCATCTGTACATGTATCATTCTCTCTTTCCTCAAAAAGATTCATCCTCGAATATTGTCTTTGATCGAATCTTGTCTTTGATCGAATCTTGATTTGATTTGCTTATCCTATGACACTATTTTTTGGCCTTGAGGTAGTGTGAGTCCATCACATTCATGGGTCTGAAATTGTGCCTTGAAACTCGCATCATTCCCCCCTTCCTCAAGAAGATTCGTCCCTGAATCTTTAGCTGCACATAAAGAAAAGGGATTAGAATAAATAACAATAAAATAAATAAAATACTTACCTAAGCTTTCTTGTGCGCCAAAACTATCTCCAAGATCAAATATATAATTTTAATATCCCAAATCAGTATGGATCAAATATCTCTCCTTCAAAAACAAACCATCAACACTAGACAAAGAAATATTAGGCACATGAGTGTTCAAGTAAAAAATAACTTGTAACTTTCTTTGAATATGCATGGTCATCCATAAGAACTTCCAATGATGAGTCAAGAATTTCACATAATTATAATAATCAAGTAGTTTAATATTATTATGTAAAAATTCATATTTAGAGTTTAAGGTAGAAAATTTTGTTGCAAGATCAAATGCATGAGGTTCTTTAATAAACATGTCAAATGCAACAAAAGTAAACTTTAAATACCTAGATAAACCCATAAAATAAATTGAACTTTCAGACAATTGTTTATTGACCAATGAGAAAACATGTCATAAGGAAAAATAAAATCAGTAGCATACTTATCAAAAACATTCAAGGGATGCCTACATATTTCAATTTTTGATGTATCATTACTTTTCTTACCTTCTAGCACTTGTGGAGAATCACCAATGTTCAACTTACCACTTTTCCACAAGGAAAATCGTCTATCGATGGTAGAGTAATATAATTGAGAGTCCGTCAATAGATCCTTGAAATGCTGTAATAAAGAAACACCACTAAAAAAATTTAAGCTAGAGTTAGTTAAAACATAATCATTCCTCACTCTTGTATGGGTATTTTCTTGCATTTCATTTTCTTTTTCCACTTGAGAACTCTCCAAATTTACCTCATATGGATTTTCACTCAAATTTGGACCATTAAGTAGACTTTTATCACTAAAGGTCTCCTTTCTCTCTGTCTTTTCACATGATTTTTCCTCACTTCTCATATTTCTATCACAAGTATTATGAATATTCAATTCAGTACAATCTATCTCAATAAGAGAACATGACGTTTCTATCAAGAAATTCTCATTATCATCTTTTTCTGGTTCACAGAGTTCGTCATCACAAATCTCTTTTCCACTAGAGAAAGAATCAACAAAAGGTACAAAGTCATACTTACTTTCTTCTCTAGTTGGATATTTAATTGGATATTGGAAACCCTTAAGATCATTTTCTATCAACAAAAATCTCATGTTGACACAATCACGACTATAGTGCCCATTCCCTTTGCATGTAAAATATTCAATATCATGAACTCTTTGTTGTTTTGGTGAAAATTTAGTAGAAGTGAGCTGCTAAGAAGATGTAGAAAAATATTTATAGGAACCCTACTTTTCCACTCAAAAGGTTTAGTCTTATCACATTTTGGTAGCCACTTATTAGTAGCATAAGAAGGTTTAGAATTCTTGAAACTAGAATTAGAACTTGTACCTCGATAATAGTGTGATGCGCCAAATTGACGAGATTGATGTTGCTGAAATTGTTACTCAATCTCAATTGCCTTGTGTATCATCTCATCAAGATCAATATAGGTTTGAAGATTAAGAGTATTGGCTATCGAAATGTTCAAGCCATCTACAAATCGCACCATGGTAGTTTCTTCATCTCGTATATTTGCTCTTTGCATAAGCATCTCTATCTCCTTAAAGTACTCATCAATTGATCGATTACCTTGAACAAGACATTGAAGTCTCGTTGAGACCTCTCTATAGTAATGAGAATGAACGTAACGCTTTCGCATCACTTGCTTCAACTCGTCCCATGTTTCAATTACCCTTTCGCGATTTTTTTAACGATCAATTCCAAGTTGAATCCACCAACTCAACGCATAATCTAAAAATCCAAGGGTCGCCAATTGGACTTTTTCCTCTTCTTGGTATTTATAGTAACAAAACATATGTTCAATTTTTTATTCTCACACACAATATGCTTCGGGATCATATTTCCCTCAAAATGGTGGGATGATGAACTTTGGTTTGGCTAAACAATGTTGTCTACAGTCATTATTAACCAAAATCGCATCATTTGCACGAGAGACACGTCAAGCATTATTTGCACGAAGATGAGATTGATCAATCTTATCTCCCCAATTATGATTCTGATGCTCAATTTTTGTACTTAGACTTTCTAAATTTTTGTTGATCATGTCTAGAATAGTGACACATTACTGATCTCGAGCATTTCAAACCTCTTGATTCCTTCTCAACTTCTCAATCATAGTATTGCGAATCATTATAAAAGCTTGAAAAGAACACGCCACTCAAATTCTCAATGAGGTAAGAATTAATCTTGTAAATCATTTAAAAAGTGTCAATATCAATCAATATGAATGTATTAGAATCAAACTAACAAAGCAAACCTAAGAGCATTATGAGTCCAAAAACGGCTAGACATCAAAAAATTCTGTTGCACGGAGGAAGGAATGTGCAACCTGCTTTAACCTACTAACACAAGAAACAATAAAGTGTTACAATGCATAAAGGAGCAATAAAAAGCAAAAAAAAACAAATTAAAACCTAAGGCTAAGAGTCAATTAATATTGCTAAAACCTAAAAACCTAAAAAACTGCAAAGCAACTTGGCAAACTTCGTTTGAAGTGTTCTCAATTTTCAAAAATCACGAAATTTAAACTGGAGCCTCCGCAAATAATGTAGATCTGAATTGGAAGGTTTTGGCACAAAATTCAACCCCCATATTATTTTCTTATTTTTTTCCTTTTTTCGTATTTTATTCTTTTGTTCTTTTTCGATCACTTTTTTTTGTGGTAAATATTTTTTTATACTCTAAAATAGTGCCATGAAATAGTATGTAAAGTTTCAAATCGTTTGAAAAATGTTTACCCACTGAAAACTATTTTTTCCTAAAAACTATTAGGGTAAAAAAATTGTTTTGAGGCTGTTTGCTAGAACTCAGTTTGTAAAAACAAAAAGAACACCTAAAACACCCAAATCAAATACCAAACGATAAAGAATGGGACGGATGAACGTGAATGTGGATCGTAAAGTTTGTCAAAGTCGCGGATTTAACTTAGGGCTCTAGACATTTGGAAGGAAACTTGGATTTTTGACACAACTTGAAACGAAATCAAATTCAAGTCAGATAAAATAATTAAAAATAAATAACTAAAAATAAAATAATAAACCAAAGATTAGAATAATAATGAAGCGAATAAAGAAGATAAATGGAAAGATAGAACGCGACGTGTAGAAGTCCTAAGAAGTTTTGGAAACACGAAGAATCCACAACCCCCTTCAAGCGGCTCTAATTTCTCCTCCAATATAGAAACCTTGGCAAGAAAAAGTTTGAAGATAATCCCTAGGATCTAAAAAGATTGTTAAAACTCTTCTAAAAGAAACTCAAGAGAAATTCTGTATAATGCAAAGGCCTATATATAAATTAGCTAAATAAATCTAAATAAAACTCTTAAGTATACAAGAACTCTAATTTAATCTAAACAAGAAGTAGTTTTAAACCAAACTTTCTTGTTAACATAAAAATCCTAAATAACTTAACATACTTAATAATTATAAAAAAATTGAAAGAAAATAATAATAAAATAATAAGTGTAACATCCCGATTTCGAGCCTAGTCAGAACAGTGGTTTCAGAACCACAAATCTGATGAGAAAAAAAATTATTTTATTATATTTTTATGGTCTACAATTTCACGGAATGATTTTTTGAAAATTTTGATAAAAAATTTCGACGTTTGGGCACTCAATTTAGTCAAAAAGACGAAATTGTAAAAGGTGCAAAAGTCGAGTTCTACATGTTAGAGGTGTCTAATTTTTATGAAATTTTAAATTGGAGGTCCTTAAGTGGCAATTAGACCATTGGTTAAATTGTGGACAAAAATGAACATGAGATATTTGAAATAGGATATTTTTAAGTGAAGGGTATTTTAGTCATTTAGTAATAAAAAAGAATTAAAAAGGGGAAAAGATGGCAAAATATGCTCATCTTCTTCATTTGGCCAAATTTAGCAAGGGGAATCCATAGTTAGGGTTTTCAAGCTTCCAAGCTCCATAGTAAGTGATCCCAAGCCCCCTTTTTAATGTTCTTTACGTTTTTAGAGTCCCGGTAACTTGATTTAGCTTATTCTAGCAATAATTTAACCTAGGGTTCATATTTGGAAAAATACCCATAGGTGAAATGTGTTTATTTTGATGTTTTATGGTAGAATATGAAGCTTGGAATTATGTTAAACAACTTTTTCTTAGCAATTTTATGTGAAAACGAGTAAAACGACATAATCGGTAAAAATACCTAATGTTCATAAGTAAGTGTTAGAGTGGGAATTTGATGTTTCCATAGAAGGGAAAAATGTTCAGCATGTCATAAAATGTAAGAGCAAGGGATGAAGTTTAATTTCCGAGCTTTGGGACAAAAGTGTAAATATGCAAAAGTTTAGGAGTAAAATTGTAATTTTACCAAATTTGAGTCAAGGACAGTTTTAATGAATGTTAGTATTAAATAAGCTAAATTTGCTATTATAGATCAAGAAGAACTAAATCCAGAGTTAGACCGGGGAAAGAAAAAGGTTGAGGACTAAAGTGCTAGATTTGATCATATTTTGTACCGAGGTAACTTTACGATAAATAAATACAATATTTCAATAATTATTATTAATACTGATATTTTCCAGAAATTATGTATTTATTTTATGAAATTATTTAATGTTGACTCAAGTATGAGATGATAGAGAATTAGTATTAAAAAGTCCCGTTGAAACATAAGGAATGTATCGGATACAAATGTCATGACATTTGGGTAAAGAGATCCCATGTAAGACCATGTCTGGGACATGGTGTTGGCACCGAGATAAGAGGTCCTATGTAAGACCTTGTTTGGGACATGGCGTTGGCACCGAGATGAAAGGTCCCCCGTAAGACCATGTTTGGGAGATGGCATGGGCACCGATATGAGAACTCCCATGTAAGACCATATTTGGGATATGTCACTGGCAGTACAAGAAACATCCCATATAAGACTATGTTTGGGACATAGCTTTGGCATGTTATATTCAGACAACAGACCCGAGTATCATTAGTATTCCAAGTGATTCAACGGGTTAGTAAATAGACGATGTTACATGAAAGTTCAGGTAAAAGCCTAGTAGACAAGTCCAGGTGAGTTAATAAGATTAAGAGTATCTCAGTTATCAATTGAGAAAAGAAATTTCAGTAAGGAAGGAGTAAGTTATAATCATGAGTTGTTTAAGCAAGTAAATAAACAAGTAAGAGAGTAAGTAAAGAAGAAAGTAAAGATTTTAATGCTTAATGAAAATTTATGAATATAATTGTTTATGATAAATGTTGTTATTTATTTTTTCGTAAACTTACTAAGCTTTATGCTTTATTTCTTTATTTTCCTTCTTTCTTTTATAGTATCGCTAAGTCAGTTCGGGGATCATAAGGATGTTGGAGTTCGTCTCACACTATCCACGAACATCTCGGTATTATGTAATTTTGAAATGTCTAAAGTTATGGCATGTATAGGGACTTAGTCATTTTGAGCGTGTTCATATGATATGGCTAATGATTTTCTATTAAAATGGCTAATTAAGAACATGTTTGGTATTATGGATGTTTAAATATGGGTTAATACAAAGAAATTATAAAAGAGTAAAAAATTGCAATGGTTTAGTTTTTGGACAGCAGCAGTGACGTGAATGTGAAAAATCACCAAAATTAGTAGAAATGGAATTAAAGAATGAATGAGATACAGAATTAAATATTATTGAGTCTATTTTCATATGAAAGAAACAGTGCAGACAAATGAATTTTATATTATGAGATATTAGAATTTTAGTGAGTCAAAATCAAAATGGTTTTTAAAGTCTCCTGTTCTGAATTTAGAAAATCATTAAAAATTGTACGGAAATAATTAGAAGTTATAATTTATATGTATTGATTCCTTAGTGAGTTTATTTTCATTAGAAACAAGTGGAATCACCATATTAATTCTGTATAATGAGATATTTAATTTTTCGTAACGAGAGGTCAGGACTGTCAAACAGTGAAACATGAGAGACTTTAACTAATAAACTGTACTGATTTGCCAATCTAAAAATTCTAAAAATTTTATATAAGAAGATATATGAGTTTAGTTTCGGGGAAAATTTACGGATCTAAATTTCAAGTTTCATAACTCAAGTTATAATTAATTTAGTGACTGTTACGCAGGTGGACAGTTTTATTGTGAATAGTGAAATAAATTATTTTTATTTGTTTAAGTAATCGAAAATTTTTTAATATTCCCGGTTTGGACCCAAATCATTTTCATTGCATGTTTTAGGGTCTCAAGGATCCTTTTTAGGGACATACTGATTGAACGTGAGAGAATTAATTTTAAAAGTAAATTTTTATGCTCCAAATTAGTAAGTTAAGTCAGATAACGCTTCGTACTCGATTCCGACAACGGTCTTGGGTAAGGGGTGTTACAATAAGAGCAGATAAATACAATATTGAGCTCATATATAATAAAATTTAAGCCTAAAAGCTGAACCCAATATGATTTAAACTCGAATTAAAAGCTTGAAATTTGTAATTCCCTTCATAATCTCGTTCAGAAATTCTACTCGCGTAGTCTTCACTAAAACGGTCATAACTTGAGCTCTTGAATTCATAATTGAGTGATTCAAAATGCATTTCGAAGGTATGAGATAGATATTAAAATGGAATGTGACATCTCAACCCAGAAATGCCAGGATCCCATCCAAAAATTTGTCGCAAGTCTGCTGATTTCCCAAGCTTGAAAATTGGCAGCTTTGGTGATTGTAATTTAATAAATTTTACCCTATCTGTGCATGTATCAGGAGAGCTTTGATCTAAGTATCTTCTAAAATTGATATTGAATGGATAATTATGCTTCAAGTTACTTCTAGGTTTGATTTCAAAGAACGAGTTTAGCTACCTTTTTATTGGTTGGACAAGATCGAAGAGCAATTTTCTTTAGAACTAATGTGATGTTCTTTAGAATTTTTACTAGTTCTTTGATTTCTTCAAAGATTTATTTGGATTTTGAAAAGAATTTTTAGTCTTAAAGAATTTTATCTTCAAGTTTCATATTTTTTACTTTTAGACTTCTGAATTTATGAAGTTGTGTTAAATGGCTTGGAGGCGATCCCCTTCCATAGTGTTAGTCAACTAAGTAGAAGAGAGTTATTATTTCTATAGTTTCTTTATTTGAATTATTTGCATTGATTAAACTCTTTTATTTATTATTATTCTCGTATTAATTTAAATTAATTAAGATAAATTAATCCTTGAAGAATATGATTTCTTTATAAAAGAGTTCTAAAATGATTTGACCTATTTATTTATGGCTTAATTGATTTAATTTAATTTAGTTAGATATAATAAATAATGACACTTAATAAAGTTTTAATTGGTTTAAAAAATTTTCTTCTACAAATGCCCATTCATGACTTGGTCATGTCACAACTTTTGTTGAGCATAGAAAGTAGGCAAGTCGTGAAATTTGATTTGTTTCTAAAAATTATTTTCAAAATATCTTGACAAGATTTGATGATAGGGTGAAGAAAATTTTTTTTCTTCATTTAAACTGAAATTGGCAATAAAACAAGATTTATATATCTTTGTATATTGAAGGATCGAGTAATATTGACTTGACATAATTTTAAATCCTTTTAAACATGTAGTTTAATCTGGTGCTATCAAGAACATCATTTTTTGGAGGAACAATATTTTCCTTAAGATTAACAAATTAAACTCAAATGTAGGAGTGATTTGATAGTTTAAACTCAGGCCTAAAAACATTTTTTTTTATTGGCTTTATGGACATGTTACTGGAACCCAATCATTGATCACTCTTTTATCTTGAAAATACACCATCTTACTTATATTTAGAATAGGTGTAATAGAATCAAAAGGGTCTAATTTTATGGTTCTATCTATCATGCTAATTAGATTGTGGAACCATAATGACCGAGGTCAAGTTTAAGTGAATTATCAAGATTAATTTTTTTTATTTGTAAATGAGTTTTAAAAGTATTTAACTTCTGTATTTATTTCTTAATTTAATTTAGTCGGAAAATCAATTGTAAAGAGTTAAGAGTCAAGTCATCGTTCCATACACTAATAGTTGATACAAATACTATTATATAAAATGAGAATGAAAGTGATTAATAATTTCATTTATCATGTTGGATGTATTGGATGAAAATGATACTATGAATTGTCCTGTTAATAGAATTCCTACACAAGCCTGAAAGCAGGGATTGGAGAGAGACCTTTTGACAATGTATGTGTATTAATCTTGAACACATGCAATGTTTACTTACACGATGGCTCCTGCAATTTTTTATTTATAAATTGAATAAGTAGTAGTCTTCATTTCATCATTTATAGTTGATAATTTATTTGAATGGTATAGGTGAAATTTTTAAAAAATAAAATAACAAATTTGTAGGCAAGTGTTTACTTAGGGCATGTTTGGTTGGGGGAATCAGTATGCATTCCCCCCCCAATTCCCTGGGCCCACCACCAAACGGGCGTTTGGTTGGGTGTAATAACATTACACCCCGATTCCCTTCCGCCCCTATTACCCCCATTGGCTATAATAGCCATTCCCCACAGAAAGCGCCGAATAGGGATTCCCCCCAATTCTCATTTTCTTTTCCGTTTTTTGTCCATCATCCTCTCCAACGTTTCCCTTCCATATTGCAAGGTAATTTTCTTCCCTTCCATCGATTTCTGCTTCTTCTTCTGGTACGTTTCTTTTCTTTTCTCCGTTTTATCAACAACAAAAAATGCTCGCACTCTTTCCCTGTTTTTCATGCTCACACTCTTTCCCTGTTTTTATTTTCTTTTTTTTTTCTGTAAAATCGATTTAGTTTTGCTTTTGCTGTAATCTGGAATATTTGTTTTTGTTCCCCTAATTTTGATTCGTTTCTAGCGTTTTCCATTCGGCTTTTCTTTGTATTGCATGTTCGATTGAACAGATGAAATTTTTTTCAATGTGATTCTATTATTTGTTTATTCTATTGCATGTTTGTCTGATTCTATTGTTTTCCGAATGGCTTGTGATTTCAACTAGTTGAGTTCTGTTTATTTGCATTTCTTGAAATTTGTTGGAGTTCATGTATTGGTTTTTGTTAATTTAAAATTTGTTTGCACAAAAGATGGAGGCTTTATGCTGAGAAATGTTAACTATGTTTTCTGTTAATTTAAAATTTGTTTTCTGTTAATTTTAGTTTTAAAATGATTTCTTGCAATAAATGAGGATTGATAACCATAGTATCAGAAAGTTGTATGTGTGCTTGAGTCCATTTTGAGGAAAAAGGAAGATGAGCATTTCTTAGTTGTGGCTTCTTACTTTACCAAGATCAAATAAGTTGTTTTGAGATGTTCTGAGTCTTCCTAAGCTTCCCTCAGAGAAAAGGCTAACAAGGTAAATATCTCAGTCAACCCTCTATTTTACTTTTAATCAGAAAGATGAAAATATCATTTTTGTTATGCTTTAATGCCAGCCCAGAGCATTGTTTTTTATGGCATGCTTGTAGGTTCTTTCTCATTTCCCCCTTTGTTTTATGTAGCAACTACAGTAAGCTCTCATTCTGTAAACTAATGTCATAGGAAATAAAGGAAAATTGAACTAACTTATGCTTAACAACTTGCTAATGAACTAACTTATGCTTAACAACTTGCTTTTAGCGATATGGAATATTTTTTTTTTGAGGTTCACTTGAAATGTTATTTGTATTTTGGTTTCATGATAAGTGTAGGAAGGCCAATTGAGTTTCCATCCTGTTTGAGTTCATTAAGGTATTGCATTTATTGATGGCATATTTATGCAAATCTAATGTGTTGTTTGTTGGTGTTTCTTTTAAATAATATTAATTAAAAAATCTAGGAAACTACTATTATCTATTAATTAAATTTTGGTTGCTGCTTCATTTTTTCCCCTTAAACATCAGTTCAGAGAATTAAGACCCTTCATTTTGATCAGTCTTTTGTTTCCTCTCCATTATTATTTGAGGACAGTTCCATCTCTACCTTTTCCTTGAACCTACAGATTGAGATATTTTAAGATGGCTCTCAATTGATGTCACATTATGTTAAAGTTCCCTTGTTTTGTTTTCTCTTCAGCAAAATGACAGTAATCATGATCTTCATATGATATGTACTTCAATCTTTATTGCTGTAAATGTTATGATCTATAGTGCTCTCTGACTTTAAAAAGTTATTATTTACACTGAATACTAATTTAAAGCTGGTAGGATACAATTTACTGAGTTAATGAAATAGATGCCCCAGTTGACATATATATATTTGCTTATTAAATAGGTATTAGTCCTTTTGAATGGGGAACAACCTGGTGGTTTGGCAAGTACTTCAGAAAAGTTTTTGAAAGCTGAGACCACACTTGTTCAAATGCCTGACCTGATCGACACTGGTGATCCAGATGATTACAATGGACTAGATAGTTCCACAAAAGATCAAAATTATCAAAATACTACAGTACGGACAACAACACCTCTTATTGATGACTTACTAGGAGATGGTATTGGTACTAATCTCAGCACCAGTGAACTGAAAAATGATGATGATCCCTTTGCAGATGTCTCATTTCACACTACTAAGGGAAGAAAAAATGTGGATGATCTCCTCTGGGATGAGTGTAGATGACAAGTCAGCTATGAGTGATAATTGTGTGACGTGCATGCCCATTTTTTGCATGGAACTTGAACGACCGTTTATGTTAATTTGTGGTTTGCCTTTTTTTTGGTATATGGGTTGGCGGGGTACACTAACTCCTTTTATCAATTTCATCTTAAGCACGTGTTTCACGTTTTAAGTGAAAGGTTGTCTGTGCTCTTTTTTTTTCGAGCTGGAAGTTTTCCTATTTATGGAAGTACTTAGATCGGTAAAGAAAAATTATATACAGAAGTAGATTTAAAGAAACAATATGCTGCTTAAATCCATGTTGGTTGAAATGCTGTTATATCATGAATTCCTTCCATGTTTTTGTTCATTGTTCACTATGCTTTTCATTAGCTTGTCTTATGGGCTCTTTTAATTCTATTAATATTTGAAAGAGTTGCTATATAGTTTAGATTTAGCCTTGGTAGTTAGATATCTCTATCTATTATCTAATACTGGAGAGTGTTAAATATAAAAAAGGGAAAGTTCCATATTTTTTGGCTTGGATGCTTATTATTGTTCGGAATTCTTGTGTTGTTGTTTGGTTGCCATATTCTTCCATTGCAACAAGATCATTGGGGTTAAACATGGTAGAATACTAGGTTTCTTCTTGATTATTTTGTCACTTTTAGAGAAATTTTGTTAGATTGCCTAATTTCCAGTTCATCCATTGGCTTTTTTCTTTTCTTTTTTTCAGCTTATGTGGTTGCCTAACTTCCATTGTTATGTTTCAAAGCAAACCAGAAACCTTGGCCTGCCTCTACCTATCTTCCATTGTTATGTTAAGTAATACTTTTGTTTAGCATTATGTTAAATAACATCCATGCAAAATATAAACAAACATAATTAATAAACATCTTAATAAATCTAATCCATTAACATTATTTACTTTTAAATAATCTTAATAATCTTATTATTATTATTATTATTATTGAATAAGGTTAAAAGTATTTTAACCTTATGCTCATAATTAGGATTATTTACTTTTAAATAATCTTAATAATCTTATTAAATATAATTTAATAAAAAATATAATTTAATAACATTCTTAATATAATTCTCAAGTTATTTATTACTTCTAATATTTTGTTTTTTATTGTAGAATAATTAAATTATTTGATTCATTAATGACATTTTAGTACATTAAATATGTATTGTAGTTTAAAAATAATAAAGTAGATTATATATATTTTTATAGTATTATATATTTTAATTTTTTTAATTCATATAATAATTATATTAAGAATGTTATTAAATTATATTTTTATTAAATTATATTTAATAATAATTATGTTAAAATATGGTTAAAATATTTATTATTTTTATTAAATTATTTTCAATAATAATCTTATTAAAATTTAATAACAATAACAATAATCATCAACCTAAAAAAAATTTTTGTAAAGGTATTCTAGTCATTTTAGTTTTTTTCCTTATGCTATTACAAAATCATTCCATTCAACCAAACATAAGAATACCATTACAGTTCTATTCCATTCCATTCAACCAAACAATTGAATTACTATTACAACTCTATTCCATTACAGCGAACCAAACGCGCCCTTAGTGTTTGGGATGAATCTCAAAACAACGAAAAATCGCGGAAGCATAATTGGTATTATTTCCTTTTCATAACATTAATTTAATAATTATAGCAAATTTAATAATACAATATATATTAACAATGGGTCCAAATAAATCATAATATCACAAGCAAAAACAATAAATCGAAACACACAATTTTTATATGAAAAACCCCTTTAAAGTAAAGGGTAAAAATCACAGGACTTACAAAGTCCACAAAAAATTCCACTATAATCAAAGTCTTGTTACAAAATCACAACCAAACCACAATAAAGGGCATACAACTCAAATCAGACTATCAACAAATAATCTCAACCCATAGCCCAACAAATCTCCCCTTCCTATTATGTGGAAATGGTGCGTCGTTGAAAGTACAAAAAATAACCTATCCCTATGAAATAACGAAAGAATAGTATAAGGGAGTACGGTCAAATCCTCAGGGACTTGATTTGCACAACTTCTTGTTCCTCGAGATCCAAGGACCAGTCATGCCCAAGAAAAACGGCGTACCTGAAAAAATAAAAAAGACAGAATTAAAAATATGGACGAATTGAGATTGTATAAATTGAAATTGAAATTGTAAAAATAAACAGAATTGAGAGAAGGGATTCTTTGATTTGAGGGGTTCTAGCCTCTGGTTATCTCGATCCTCCTTAGGTTCAATCCTAGGCTTTTAGGTGATCCTTCTTATGACAGAATAAGCCAGTTATAGTGGAAGAGGAAGCCTACGACCACCAGCTCCATTTAGATTTTAGACGTACGATTTAGAGGAACCTGACTCTAGCCAATTGCCACTTTTGTGGGACCGTCTTACACTAGATCATCATATCTCAATGGATAATGCCCGCCATTTTGTCTCTTGGGCTCGACAACCACTGATGTAGTAAACTAACGAACTGACTGTGCAACCTTCCCAAAACATACAAAGCGACTGCCTTTGCACAAAATGAAAAGATCACTTTTGGAAGGACATGGACAGAAGCGTCAGTCCTGTAACGCGAAGAAACGATGAATACTCGTTGAGAAGGCTAAGTGCGAATTCTAAGCCTCATAAACATTTTTTTTGGGGAATCTTGACAACCTTTGGCTAGATGAGTTTAGTGGCTCATGCTTTTCGAGAAAAAAGAAATAAGCTGAATAAAATGGAATTTTATTTAATAATAAAAAGGAACAAAAACCTAGAGCTTTTTGGGAGAGGGAGCTTTTACAGAAAAGATGAGTACTAATTTGTGTCACTCTATCCCTTATTTATAGTACATGGAAAACTAAGTTTGTTCCTATTTAAAATCTAAAGAATAAATAAAGATAAAAGTTGAAATTAAATCTAAATAATAATTTGAAAAATAATCCTAATAAATTTCAAATTTAAATGGAGTCTTATGTTTATAAATCTCTTCTTTGAATTTTTGCCCCCCAAGCCTTCCACACTTTGCATTTTCTGCACCACTTCTTTCCTATTTCGTATGTTGGCCCATTTTGTCTTCAAGTTCACACTTTTTGCCCCTAAATTTCCTTTTGCCTTCAATTTAGTCCCTACCAGATAAAAAACCATAAATAGCTCAAATTAGTAGGATCATACTCAAAATAAATATGTAATTAATACATAAAAATATGTCATTCCAAAGTATTATCAAATTCCCCCTTACTTAGCCCATGCTTGCCCTCAAGTATGGTTCCTATCCACTATGTAATTTAGATTTTACCATGAAAGAAGTATGACTCCAAAGTTCTATAAAAATTAGACATAATGCATATGAAAATAGCGAGAACCTTTAGCTTGCTTTAAGTAAAACTGAAAAAATATTCAAGCTTAAACACAAAAATTAAATCGACTTGGATTATTTCATGAAAATTAGGTAATTTACTAAATTTACCAAGACACCCTATTTGTTCCAACCTTAGTCTTCAAATGCAATTCTTTATTATTATTTTTACTTGTTTTTCCTTCTCTTTTTTTATTTTTCTTTTCTTTTTCGTTTTTCTTTTCTTAAGAATATATTGAACCTTTTGACGTGAAAAGAGATGACAACCAAGCACCCCACCCAGTTACTCAGCCCAACATACTCCTAATTTATTATATTTATATATGTTTTTTTTTAAGAATATATTGACCCTTTTGACACGAAGAGAGATGACAACCAAGTACCCCACCCCAATTACTCGGCCCAACACATTCTTAAAATTTTTTGTTTAATTCCAGTTATAGGAGTTTTACCTAACATGTCACACAACCTTTTGACGCGATGTAGGATGACAACCTAAGCACCCTACCCCGGTTACTCAGTCAGTCACATTTTAAGCTGCACCCATAACCACGGAGGCATCAAAATTTATTATTATCATGAAACAAAATTTTAATTTTGGAGGACTAGGAAAAAAAATCAAGTGCCAAAAATAAGTTTCGGCAACTACCTAATAGTCATGAACATAAATTTAGCATACAATTGTATTAAGTGTCCTCTTTGCATTTAGACTTAATCAATTTTACTATAAGCAAGATAGGGTTAACTCTATTAATCATATTTTAGCTTAATAAAAATAAAACAATGGAGATGAAATCAATATAACAAAATCATAACTAACTCAGTAGACAGGAATCATGCTCGCAGGTTAAACAATGGGCAATTCCTGGTTAAAATATTAGGTATGAAAAGAGGCAAATATTCTAAAAAAATAAATGAGGGCAGAAACAAGCACAAGGCAACAGCAACAGTAACACAATAGTAAAAGCAGCAGATAAAATGACAGAAATAATGAGGAATGTCTCCCCCTACTTAAAACACATTATCCTCGATGTGAAAAATAATATTAATAAATATGATGAAAAGAAAAGGTTTAGAACACTCCCTATGTCATTTTCGCTACTATTTTTTTCCGTTTCCAAATTTAATTTTTTTGATTCCTCGATTCTCCTAGATATAAGAATAGAGGTAAAATTTATTAACATGCAAGAAAATAAAGTAAATAGAAATTATAAGTATAAATATAAATAAAATAAAATTGGGTTGCCTCCCAACAAGCGATTGTTTAACGTCGTTAGGTTGACGCCCCAACTAGTATTGGGGTTGTTCCAGCTGAATTCTTTCGATCGTATAGACTTGGAAATTCTCCCTTTTTACCACATCCACTATATTTAGGTCCAATCGTCCTTGCGTCTCTTGCTTTGGTTTAATTTTTTCCTCCAAAAAAATCTTATGTGTGCTTGTCAATGGGTTAATCCCTTTTAAGTCGGCAATGGTCTCATCATTCTCAAAAATTGTGCATTTGAGATGCTCGGGATGTGGTTTTAATTCCAGATTTGGTGCCTGCATAACAAAAGGTAGAAGTTTAGTATTCATCAAGGATAACAATTCATTAACAGATTCAAAATCATCAAACATCGTTTTAAGGCTGTCTTCATAAGGTGACTTAAAAGTTTCTCCTACTAATGAGTCAATTATGTCAACACATTTACGTTCAAGATTTCACTCGGGTGACTAATAGCATCATAAATGTTAAACTTCACCATCTCCCCGTCAAACTCCATCGTGAGGGTTTTGCTATGCTCGTCAATCTTAGTATTTACAGTACTATGGAAAGGTCGCCCCAACAAGATGTTTGAAGACCCATGAGGGTTATCCTCTTCCATTTTATCACATAAAAGTCTGTAGGAAAGATAAGTCCGTTGAATTTCACTAATACATCCTCAAGGACTCCTTTGGGATGCACAATAGACCTGTTTGCTAATTGAATCATAACACTTATTTTCGTAAAAAAACCCGCATTAAGTGATTCATAAATAGAAAATGACATTACATTTATGGAGGCTCCTAAATCACACATGGCTTTTTTGATTCCTAAGTGGCCTATTTTGCATGGTATTGCAAACATGCCCATATATTTGCATTTTGCTGGCATCTTTCGCTGTAACATCGCAGATACATTTTCACCAACACTTACTCTTTCATTTCCAGTTAATTTAAGCTTGCTGGTCCAAAGCTTCTTAAGGAACTTGGCATATTGTGGAATTTGTTTGATGGCATCCAACAATAGTATGTTGATCTCGATGTTTCTGAATGTTTCAAGGATCTCTTTTTCCTCCTTACCTTTTCGATGTTGGTTCAATCGCCCGAGAAACGGAGGTTGAATTATGGACAGTGGAGGTTTCGTTCAGACCTGTTGATCATTCTCTTGCTTTTTCTAGGCGGAATCTTGATCAAGATTATTTCTAAGATTTGGTTCCAGTATTTTTGCACTTCTTAATGTCATGCATTTGCGTGCTGTCTTGGATTAGGTTCCGTTTGTGATGGTAACTTCCCTTGTGAGTTCATTTTCTCAATTGATGTGGTTAACTCTCTTATAGACGCCTTAGTTTTCTGTTGAAAATCCTTTATTTACTTTTGGAAATCAAGAGTTTACCATTGTATTTGCTGTTGGAAATCAACAGTTTGTCATTGTATCTATTGTTGGAAATCAAGCACATTAGCTGCTAATTTATTGACCATGGTTTCTAGAGAGGTACCTGAATCTTGCGTTTGTTGTGGAAATTGGTTTTGGTATGGCTGGTTATATTACATGTTTGCCCCATAACTCAAGTTACGATGGTCTTTCCATCCTAGGTTATATGTATTTGCATAAGGGTCATATCGCTTTTGGGGCGGTCTAGGAATGTTCCCCACAACATCTAAATGGGCCATAGTATTGTCACACAAACTAGGGCATGCATCAGTTGTATGTTTGGGTGTTGCACAAATTCCACACTGTCGGGCTGGTCCTATTTTTACTGCAAAAAGAGAATTCATGATATTAGTAAGTCTATCATCTTTATCTTCTAACATTGAATTACTTAGCTGGTGAACCCTTCTAATGGCTTTAGGATTGGCTCAAAATTGCTAAGTGTTGACACCATTTTTATTTTGAAAAACGGGGTCGACTTGGATTTTGAAAAAAAAATGAATATGGGAGTCGCCACCGATCCTTTTGTTTAGGTGTGATCGGGTGACCTCAAAAAGTGGTTATTTTTAATAAGCAATTTGACTTTATTAAAACAATGATTTTGGTCCATGAAATTCAAAAAAACGGGTTCGGGAGTAGGTTACATATGAGGAAGGATTAGCACCCTCGTAACACCCAAAAATTAGTACCTAGTTAATTAATTAATGTCTTAATGTTGAAAATTAAAAACTTTGAAGAGATTTAAAATAAGATCTTTTGTTTTTTTTAAAAAAAAACTTATATAAAACAAGTTACTAGATAAGACCCTTTCATTTGGAAAAGAGAAAATGCCATACCCAATGAGTTAGGGCATGATATTTCACTTCCTCAAAAACGAGCTTGTCCAAAAAAAAACTTGTGCAATAAAATTTAAAAGGATATCCAATTGTTTAAGTCAGATGAAGAAATCGCAGCCCAATACGTTAGGGCACAATTTCTCAAAATTCTAAACCTTGAATATTACCTTTATTATTTTTAGAAAAAATCCTCATCTTGAGAAAACAACGTGTCATATCCAATGCATTAGGACACAACGTATTGAATTCTCGATAATGAGCTTTTTATTTATGTTTTGATTAAAGAGCATTCTCGATTATTCAGATTCAACGAAAGAGTTAGAACCCAATACGTTAGGGCTCAATCCTCTCGAAGATTCCAAATACCGAGTATTGCCTTTATTTTTCAAAATTTTCTCTTTATACGAATTTGGGTAAAAATTATATAATAGAGTAAAAATTGTGATAATGTTAATATAAATAGCATGATCAAGAACAATAATAATAATGAAAAGATATAAAAAAAATCAATCATGTATACTCAATATCAAGTAAATAAACAAATAAAACCGAAACATTATAAAATATAAATATATATATGTACATATAAATAAAATATATATGTAAGTGAATTATAAAAAAATAAAAAAAATATATAAATATACATTTTTTAATATGTAAAAAAATATAAGTATGTATATAAAATTATGAAACATAAAAAATATATAAAAGTATGTGTATATATATTTATAAAAAATTAAAAATGTGTACGTATATGTATATATTATAAAACGTATGTATGTATGTATACATGCATATATATAACAAAAATTTGAAATTTAAAGGCATAAAAATGTAAATAATAATGATACAAGATTAATGATGCCAAACAATAGTTAAAATAATTAATTTGATAATAAAAAAACTAAAATAAAAAATAGAGGATTAAATAGCATCAATAATAAAAGACCAATGAATTTAAAACAAAGAGTATAAAATAAAAAAAAATATAAGGCAAAATAAAATGTAAACAAATTTGAAAATAATGAATTTGAAAATGAATAAAAAGGGAAAAAGAGATTTGAAATCAACAATATACAAATCAATAAATAAATTATACACAAATCAACAAAATAAGAACAAGCCATAGAAAATAAGAACACAAGAGAGAGAAAAATTTGAGTGAATACTCTTAAGAATTATTATTACTCCCAACTCAAGTCCCTTACAATGAAGGGAGAGGCCTCTATTTATAGTTGAGCCTCCCCAAATCCAACGGTACAGATCAATTACATCAACGGCTAAGATTAAAGGGTATCTACAAATTAATTCTCTAAGATTACAAAATCATATATTCTAAGATTGCATATATCATATCTAAGATTGCATATCCTTGAAGATTATGTTTCCATAAGCTTGTAGATGGACCTTCAATATTTTCAAGTAATGGACCATTCCGATCAGGCCAAATGATATTATTGGACTTAGACTTTATTTTATTATTTTGGGTTTATTATTTTTTTGTGAGCCCGGACTAAAATTGGGTATTACAGCTGCCACTCTTTGCTCGTTGTCGTGTAACAGGAACGGAGCAAAGACTTTAGAAATGACCAATTTTTGCCCGGTCACACTGGATCTTGGTGCACTTCTTCAAGCAGCCACATTCCATCCTACTGCATCTTTAGAGGTATAGGAATTGGTGTCCCAATCCACTCCACCGCAACGTCGGGGAGCTAGAATTGGTGACTCATAACTTTTAATCTGCTTAACTGTGATGTGGGGGAATTACGATTCCCTGTTGTAGCTTCAATCTGTTCCACTACACCGCCAGGGAAGTAAGATTTGCTATTCTCAGTCTGCCTCACTGCAACTTTAGGGGTATAAGACTTGCTTTTTCAGTCTGCTCCGCTGTAACCTTAGAGAGATAGGATTACTGGTACGATCTACTTTACTGCAACTTCAGAGAGATAAGATCTACTATTTTAATCTGCTCCACTGCAACTTCAGGGAGATAGGATTACTGGCTTCAATCTGCTCCATTTCAACTTAGGGAGATAAAATCTTTAATTTTCAACCTACTCCACTGCTGCATAGGAAGATAAGGCTAATGGCTTAAATCTGCTTCCCTACTACCTTGGGAAGATAAGAGTCGCCGTCTTCGATCTGCTCCACTACTGCTTAGGGAGGTAAGATCTGTAATTTTCAACCTACTCCACTGCTGCTCAGGGAGATAAGGTCTACAATCTTCAACCTACTCCACTGCTGCTCAGGGAGATAAGGCAAGTGGGTTAAATCTGCTTCCCTACTACCTTGGGAAGATAAGAATCGCCGTCTTCGATCTGCTCTACTATAACTTAGGGAGATAAGATCTGTAATTTTCAACCTACTTCACTGCTGCTCAGGGAGATAGGATTCACAATCTTCAACCTATTCCACTGTTGACTAGGGAGATAGGACTCACAATCTTCAACCTACTCCACTGCTGACCAGGGAGATAGGACTTACAATCTTCAACCTATTCCACTGCTGACCAGGGAGATAGTACTCACAATCTTCAACCTATTCCACTGCTGACCAGGGAGATAGGACTCACAATCTTCAGCCTATTCCATTGCTGACCAGGGAGATAGAATTCACCTATTCCACTGCTGGCCAGGGAGATAGAACTTACAATATTCAACTTATTCCACTACTGACTAGGGAGATAAGGCTAGTGGCTTAAATCTGCCTCCCTACTACCTTGGGAAGATAAGATTCACCGTCTTCGATCTGCTCTACTACTGCTTAGGGAGATAAGATCTATAATTTTAAACCTACTCCACTGCTGCTCAGGGAGATAGGATTCAGAATCTTCAACCTATTCCACTGTTGACCAGGGAGATAGGATTCTCCTATTCCACTACTAACCAGGGATATAGGACTTACAATCTTCAACTTATTCCACTGCTGACCAGGAAGATATGACTCACAATCTTCAACCTATTCCACTGCTGACCAGGGAGATAGGACTCAAAATCTTCAACCTATTCCACTACTGACTAGGGAGATATGACTTACAATCTTCAACCTATTCCACTGCTGACCAGAGAGATAGGACTCACAATCTTCAACCTATTCCACTGCTAACCAGGGAGAAAGGATTCACCTATTTCACTGCTGACTAGGGAGATAGGACTTACAATCTTCAACCTATTCCACTGCTGACCAGGGAGATAAGACTTACAATCTGCAACCTATTCCACTGCTGACCAGGGAGATAGGACTCACAATCTTCAACCTATTCCACTACTGACCAGGAAGATAGGATTCACCATCTTCAGCATATTCCACTGCTGACTAGGGAGGTAGGACTTACAATCTTCAACCTATTCCACTGCTAACCAGAGAGATAAAGCTTTGTGATTTCACCGATCTATTCTCTGAGGAACATGACCTGTATAATGAACTTAATTATGCCTAGGATGAGGATGACATGATCAAAATGCATGAAATGCTCTTAAATAGACATGTATGAATGGTGTTTGCATGAATGTAGAATGCTATTTTTTTTGTGAAAATGATCATTCTTTATCACTCACGTGCTACAACACCTTCCTACTCAGTTGGCTTTTTCAAAGAAACACTTAGTCAGATTGCCCCCACTATAAACCTCAAAGTTCAATCCACTGGGACGCAAAATTTGTACTATCATTCTCCCACTGTAACCCAATGGTAGAAATATATGGCTTTTCCTCAATCCTCTCCTATCACAATTCAAGGATACAGGATCTAAATCTCTCTGGTCCCTTACACCATTCCTAGGGTGTCGTACCAAAGGCTCATGCACAAATGAAGGCTTTCTTCTCAGAAGAAACCTTTTCCTATTGTTTGGTGATCATTGGTTGCTTGTTTATTTAAGCTTAGTCATCAACACGACATCTTGTCATTTTGTTCAATCAATGTTTTTGACAACAAAATCCAAATAGAAAGTCCTAATTTAGACTCTTCCTTTTCAGATTTCCAACCTTTAAACATGGTGCATTCTAAACAATAGTCATGTTTCAAGTTCCTGTATTATTTAGAAACTTCTAGAGTAATATGCAAAACCTCCCTTGTGAAAGTTTTATTAGTCCATTAATCATTATTCCAATGCAACATGCTTGCAAAAAGGTCATAACAATGGATAAGAATAAAGTTAGTTCTGAGCATAGCTTGAAAGGAATAAATTATCAAAAATAGTAAAGAAGGATAACAAAGAAATTGATTGAGAATGTGTATCTTGGAAAAGAATGAAGTATTCCAAGAACAACAAATTCAATATAAATAGTATAAAAATTGGGTGGCCTAGATATCACAGCTTGAGCTTCTCTGTACAAACTTTCTGAAGACTATTCTGAGTTTGACATGTGTTTAGGAGATCTACAGTGCTTTGTTGATGCCCCAAGATGTCGCCTACCCTTTCCTGTTGATTCAAGTATAGCAAGACCATCATATTCCCCAATTTGATCAGAATTTGAACTGCTCTGATCACCTCATGCCCCATTCCGATCAATATTTGAGCTGCCATTTTTGGGTTTTCAACTCAAATCCCCTTTGGTCTCAAGGCGCCCTTTGCGGGTTTTCACCTTGGCCTCTCATTTTTCCTTTTCTTTTTGTCATTTTCATTTTTTAATTTTGATTTTGATTTTTTTTCTTTTTTGGTTTTTTTGTGTTTTTTTTGGGTTTTTTTTTGAATTGGATCTTGAACTCATAGGATTAGGCAAGTCCTTGTTATCCCTTTTGATCAGAACTGATGTTTTTCTCGATAAAGTCTCCCACATAAGATCTTCCACTTTTATCTTGTATGCAAAAAATCTTCTTTGGTACCAGATTTCTTTCATAGAGCCTTTTAGGGCGAAATTTAACTATGACATAAACTTTGGATCTTCCTCTTTAATTAGGATGAAACCCAAAAAAATTGCGGAGCGATTGACTTAAATAGGCAAAGCTATGACAAATCAACGAAAAAGGCACTCCCTGCATTCTTTGACCCGAATGGCCATACTTTAGCAAAATGTTCCCCATAAGATGATGAATGTGTTCCTTCCCATATCTTCAGGGTGCATCTTTATCTGATTGTATCTAGAGAAGCTGTCTGTGAAGGAAAATAGTGAGTGGTCTGCCATGTTATCCACTAAAGTGTGAAAAGCGATGAGTTTTGGGACTGACTTTGTTCAAATCCCTGTAATCCATATACATTCGTATTTTTCCATCTTTTTTCAAAGAATAATACAATGTTGGCTACCCAAACCCAGCATCAAATTGTTTTTTAACTTTTTCTTTTATCCTTAACACTATATCGGGCAGGCCTCATTCTCTTGAGCTTCTGCTGAACTAGCTTACAATCTTCTTTTCAGGAAGATAGTGCACCACAAGGTCAGTGCTTAACCTGAGCATATCTTGGTATGACCATACGAAGACATATTTGAATGCTTGGAGTAACTCAATAAGGTCTCACTTCGTCTTTGCTGTCATGTCAATTCTAATCTTCACCAAACTCACAATTTCTAATGATTCCTTGTGAAGTAGGACTCCTCTTGTTCTACCATCATCAACAAGTCTGGAGATAAGTTACAATCTATGTCATCTTCAAAGTCATGGGATCCCTCTAAATACGTGTCTTGCTCAAAAGGAGATTCTGAGTCTGTAGCAGCGTCACTCATGTCATTGATATCTGGGTACCCATAGGAAGTACCAAAGAATATATAGGAGAATGTATGAATTTATGAATAATTATTTGTACAATATGATTATGAATGAAAGAATGATGTGGAAGAAAATCCAAAAGAATGAAAAAATAATTATTCGAAAAGAATGAAAGAATATTGGCTCAAAAATGAATGCATAGATTTTATTTCATTAGAATAATGACGTTCAAACATGAGCCTATTTCACAAAGGAATTCCTATCATTTTTAGGCTAAAAACAACAAAAATGTTCTGAACATTACTCAAAATAAGTTCTAAAAACTACAGGGATTTCTTCCGCAGTCCAGTTATTTAGAACACTCCTAAGTTTGTAAGGGCGAATATCTAACAAGGTCCCTTTTCATTTGTGTCTTCCTATATGTCATTGATGTAAACACTTCCCAACACCTCTTCATATATTGCATTCACCCCATTATCAGTCATGATTGGGTAGCGGCCTTTCTGCATTAGATGAGTCATCCAACTTGACAATACCCATGTTGATGAATTTTCCAAGTAGCTTTTTGAAGGTAATGTAATTCTCTATTGAGTGCCCCGTAATTCCCGCATGGTAATCATATTGTGCGTTCACATCATACCACTTGGGATACGGAGGTTGTGGAGGTTTTAAGTAGGAAGGGGCAACAATGTGCACATTGAACAAGCTTTGATATAGCTCCTTATAGGACATCAAAATTGGTGTGAACTGGAGCTTTTCAGTACCTGGTTTCACTCCAGATTCTTGTCTCAATGAACCTTGTTGATTAGCAACCCCTTTACCTGGATGACTTATAGTAACTGATCTTGAGTAACCTATGTTATTCATCTCATTTTCTTTTCTCCTTGAGACTGACTTTTTGTTACTCTCTCCACCATCTATTCTTCCACTTCTGATGGCATTTTCAATCATTTCGCCATTCATGATTATATCTGAGAAACTCTTTGAAGCACTTCCCAACATGTGCGTGACGAATGGGGCTTTCGGTGTGTTGATGAAGAGCATCACCATTTCTTTCTCTAGGAGTGGCGACTAAACTTGGACTGCAACCTCTCTCCACCTCTATGCATACTGTCTAAAGCTTTCATTCGATTTCTTTTCCAAATTTTGCAAGGTGATTCTATCAGGAGTCATTTCTGATGTATGACTATACTGCCTCATAAAAGCCTATGCCAAATCCCTCCAAGAACTAATTTTCGTTCGGCTCAATTGATTATACCATTTAGGTGCTACCCTAGTGAGGCTATCTTGAAAATAATATATTAATAGCTGATCATTGTTAATATACCCAGTCATCCTCCTACAAAACATGGTGATATGGGCTTCAGGGCAACTGGTCCCATTATACTTCTCAAATTCTGGCATCTTGAACTTATAAGGAAGTACCAAATCTGGGACCAAACTCAGATCCTTAGCATCCATTCTACGATAACATTTAGTACTCTCCATTGCCCTGAATTTCTCTTCAATCTATTTCCACCTTTCCTCAAAATGTTTTGGCACTTCTTCATTTGCTTTATCTTTCTCAGCTACTTTATCGAAATCAGGGATAGCAAGATTCACCGGGTTATCTCCGGGATTAGAACCTGATCCAGCCTAGAAGTTCATCGGCACTGAAACACCAGCCTGAAACTGCTGAGGCCTAATTGTAACAGAGGATCTGCATGGATGCACCTCAGCTTGAGTTTGCACATGCAGAGGAGTAAAACTTGGAGGATATAGAGGTCCATCCTTGTCTCCTACTTCATCATTAACCATAGGGCCCTTCCCCTTTACTCCCCTAGTCAATAATTGCGTCAACTTAGCCATCATATCCTTTTGAGACTCCAGCATCCTTTCTATCATATCTTATTGAATTTTTTTCCAATTGCTCCTTCATTTGCATCTGTAGCTGGTCTTGCAATTCTTTTTGCTTTTGCTCCAGTTTCTCTAATCTTTGATCCATTTCCTTAGTTTTTCAACGAATACCGTATGAGTGTTTGGTTGGTTGGTTTTCCAGATTAGCTGAAATAAATTTACTCAATTAGACTCTTTCAATGGATTTTAATACATATTATGTCATGTAATGCAGATGCATGAAATGAATGCCTAAAAAGACGTTGATTCTGATTCAATTACATTTAGAAAACTTTACTAGAATGCAAATTTCTTTACATAAAGCAGATGCATGACGGCCTCGCCCTTATATTCCAAGAGACAACATCGATCTTTTCCTTCATCTGCATGTTTAAGATAAATCCCGCAAATTTCCAATAGATGCCACTGCTAGCTCCATTTTTCTTGATCCTGGTCACGATCCATTATTTTCCTATCCTCGTAATGCTCATTAGCTTCTTTAAGGGAATTGGAACATCGAAAGCTCTTAGACAATCATCTTAAATCCTCAAGCCACGAAGTAAAGTCACGAACTCTTCCATCACCCTTCTTGTGTTTCTCAGAATATATTTAGGCAGCCGTATTATTTTCCACTTTATCAAGAAATTCATATTCCATGACAAGCTTTCTAAGTTAGTAATCGAACTTGAATCAACATCTCTTTTCTAAGATGAAAATGCAATGCAATCATAATCAAAACAAAACAAAAATGGGTTAGTACAAAACAAAAGCAAACAAAAAGAATACCTAGTCGGGTAAGCACTAGGGGTTTGGAGTGGCTCTACCTAGGATGGGTTCCTAGAGTCTTCTACATGCGGTTTGGCTCTAAAGTCAAGGTACCCGAACTAGCAGATTCCTCAATCCTCACCCATTATAGGCTCATACAGACCGAGTTTGGTTCAGGGGAATACATTTCCCTATGGCTATACGGAGATGAAGATCTCACGAAGACATAGGTACGGATGTATCCCGAAAGTGATCCACTATCCTGAACGGAGGTGAAAACCTCACGAAGGAGTAGCTTCTCACTCCCACTTAAAAGCGTAAGACTAAACAGTCTTTATGCAATATGCTGCCAAGATATAAAACTCGATTTACAGTAATCATACAAACAAGTGCAAAGAGAGGATCGTAATTTTTCAAATCAAATTTTCAATTTTCGACAATAAGACAAAAAATAATTAATTTTGCTGCTTGAATCTCTAAATGACACCATTTTTATTTTGAAAAACAGGGTCGACTTGGATTTTGAAAAAAAAAGGAAAATGGGAGTCACCACTGATCCTTTTATTAAGGTGTGATCGAGTCACCTCAAAAAGTGGTTAGTTTTAATAAGCAATTTGACTTTATTAAAACAATGATTTTGGTCCATGAAATTCAAAAAAAGGGGTTCGGGAGTAGGTTACATACGAGGAAGGATTAGCACCCTCGTAACGCCCAAAAATTGGTACCTAGTTAATTAATTAATGTCTTAATGTCGTAAATTGAAAACTTTGAAGAGATTTAAAATACGATCTTTTGTTTTTTTTTTAAAAAAAACTTATATAAAACAAGTTACTCTATAAGACCCTCTCATTTCGAAAAGGGAAAATGCCACACCCAATGAGTTAGGGCATGATATTTTACTTCCTCAAAAACGAGCTTGTCCAAAAAAAAATCGTGCAATAAAATTTAAAAGGATATTCAATTGTTTAAGTCAGATGAAGAAATCGCAGCCCAATACATTAGGGCACAATTTCTCAAAATTCTAAACATTGAATATTACCTTTATTATTTTTAGAAAAAATCTTCATCTCGAGAAAATTACGTGTCATATCCAATGCGTTAAGACTCAACGTATTGAATTCTCGATAATGAGCTTTTTATTTATGTTTTGATTAAAGAGCATTCTCGATTATTCGATTCAACGAAAGAGTTGGAACTCAATACGTTAGGGCTCAATCCTATCGAAGATTCCAAATACCGAGTATTGCCTTTATTTTTCAAAATTTTCTCTTTATACGAATTTGGTAACAATTATATAATAGAGTAACAATTGTGATAATGTAAAAATAAATAGCATGATCAAGAACAAAAATAATAATTATAATGAAAAGATAAATAAAAAACAAATCAATCATGTATACTCAACATCAAGTAAATAAACAAATAAAACCGAAACATTTAAAGAATATAATAATGATAATAATGATCATGTGAATAAATAAATAAATAAACATCAAGTAAAGCAATAATAATAACAAAGAAAATAGATAAAAATTATAAAATATAAAAATATATATATGTACATATAAGAAAAATATATATGTAAGTAAATTCTAAAAAAAATAAAAAAATATATAAATATACATATTTTAATATGTAAAAAAAATATAAGTATGTATATAAAATTATGAAACATAGAAAATATATAAAAGGATGTGTATATATATATTTATAAAAAATTTAAAAATGTGAACGTATATGTATATATTATAAAACGTATGTATGTATACATGCATATATATAACAAAATTTGAAATTTAAAGGCATAAAAATGTAAATAATAATGATACAAGATTAATGATGCCACATAATAGTTAAAATAATTAATTTAATAAAAAAAATAAAATAACAAATAGAGGATTAAATAGCATCAATAATAAAATACCAATGAATTTAAAACAAAGAGTCTAAAAAAAATATAAGGCAAAATAAAATGTGAACAAATTCGAAAATAATGAATTTGAAAATGAATAAAAAGGGAAAAAGAGATTTGAAATCAACAATATACAAATCAATAAATAAATTATACACAAATCAACTAAATAAGAACAAGCCACAGAAAATAAGAACGCAAGAGAGAGAAATTCGAGTGAATACTCTTAAGAATTATTATTACTCCCAACTCAAGTCCCTTACAATGAAGGGAGAGGCCTCTATTTATAGTTGAGCCTCCCCAAATCCAACGGTACAGATCAATTACATCAACGGCTAAGATTAAAGGGTATCTACAAATTAAATCTCTAAGATTACAAAATCATATATTCTAAGATTCCATATCATATCTAAGATTGCATATATCATATCTAAGATTGCATATCCTTGAAAATTATGTTTCCATAAGCTTGTAGATGGACCTTCAACCTTTTCAAGTAATGGGCCATTCCGATTGGGCCAAATGATATTACTGGACTTAGACTTTGTTTTAATATTTTGGGTTTATTATTTTTTTGTGAGCTCGGGCTAAAATTGGGTATTACAGCTGCCCCTCTTTACTCGTTATCGTGTAACAGGATCGGAGCAAAGACTTTAGAAATGGCCAATTTTTGCCCGGTCACGCTGGATCTTGGTGGTCTTCTTCTTCAAGCAGCCACATTCCATCCTACTGCATCTTCAGAGGTATAGGAATTGGTGTCTCGATCCACTCCACCGCAACGTCGGGGAGATAGGATTGGTGACTCGTAACTTTTAATCAGCTTAACTGTGATGTGGGGGAATTACGATTCTTTGTTGTAGCTTCAATCTATTCCACTACACCGCCAGGGAAGTAAGATTTGCAATTCTCAGTCTGCCTCATTGCAACTTTAGGGCGATAAGACTTGCTTTCTCAGTCTGCTCCGCTACAACCTCAAGGAGATAAGACCTGATACGATCTACTCTACTGCAACTTCAGAGAGATAAGCTCTATTATTTTAATCCCCTCCACTACAACTTCAGGGAGATAAGATTACTGGCTTCAATTTGCTCCACTGCAGCTTAGAGAGATAAAATCTGTAATTTTCAACCTACTCCACTGCTGCTCAGGGAGATAAGGTTAGTGGCTTAAATCTCCTTCCCTACTACCTTGGGAAGATAAGATTCACCGTCTTCGATCTGCTCCACTACTGCTTAAGGAGATAAGATCTGTAATTTTCAACCTACTCCACTGCTGCTTAGGCAGATAAGGTCTACAATCTTCAACCTACTCCACTACTGCTCAGGGAGATAAGTCTAGTGGCTTAAATCTGCTTCCCTACTACCTTGGGAAGATAAGAATCGTCGTCTTCTATCTGCTCTACTACTGCTTAGGAATATAAGATCTGTAATTTTCAACCTACTCCACTGCTGCTCAGGGAGAGAGGATTCACAATCTTTAACATATTACACTGCTGACCAGGGAGATAAGATTCATAATCTTCAACCTATTCCACTACTGACAAGGGAGATAGGATTCACCTATTTCATTGTTGACCAGGGAGATAAGGCTACTGGCTTAAATTTGCTTCCCTACTACCTTGGGAAGATAAGAATCGCTGTCTTCGATCTGCTCCACTACTGCTTAGGGAGATAAGATCTGTAATTTTCAACCTACTTCACCGCTGCTCAGGGAGATAGAATTCACAATCTTCAGCCTATTCTACTGCTGACCAGGGAGATAGGATTCACAATCTTCGACCTATTCCACTGCTGACCAGGGAGATAGGATTCACTTATTCCACTGATGACCAGGGAGATAGGATTCACCTATTCCACTGCTAACCAGGGAGATAGGACTTACAATCTTCAACCTATTCCACTGTTGACCAGGGAGATAGGACTCACAACCTTCAACCTATTCCACTGCTGGCTAAGGAGATAGGACTTACAATCTTCAACCTGTTCCACTACTAACCAGGGAGATAAGGCTAGTGGCTTAAATTTGCTTCCCTACTACCTTGGGAAGATAAGATTCGCCGTCTTCGATCTGCTCCACTACTACTTTAGGAGATAAGATCTGTAATTTTCAACCTACTCCACAGCTGCTCAGGGAGATAGGATTCACAATCTTCAACCTATTCCATTGCTGACCAGGGGGATAGGATTTACAATCTTCAACCTATTCCACTGCTGACCAGGGAGATAGGATTCACCTATTCCACTGCTAACCAGGGAGATAGGACTTACAATCTTCAACCTATTCCACTGTTGATCAGGGAGATAGGACTCACAATCTTCAACCTATTCCACTCCTGACTAGGGAGGTTGGACTTACAATCTTCAACCTGTTCCACTACTGACCAGGGAGATAAGGCTAGTGGCTTACATCTGCTTCCCTACTACCTTGGAAAGATAAGAATCGCCGTCTTCGATTTGGTCTACTACTGCTTAGAGAGATAAGATTTGTAATTTTCAACCTACTCCACTGCTGCTCAGGGAGATAGGATTCACAATCTTCAACCTCTTACACTACTGACCAGGCAGATAGGATTCACAATCTTGAACCTATTCCACTACTGGCAAGGGAGATAGGATTGACCTATTTCACTACTGACTAGGCATATATGACTTACAATCTTCAACCTATTCCACTACTGACCAGGGAGATAAGGCTAGTGGCTTAAATCTTCTTCCCTACTACCTTGGGAAGATAAGATTCGCCGTCTTCGATCTGCTCCACTACTGCTTTGGGAGATAAGATCTGTAATTTTCAACCTACTCCATTGCTGCTCTGGGAGATAAGATTTACAATCTTCAACCTATTCCATTGCTGACCAGGGAGATAGGATTCACAATCTTCAACCTATTCCACTACTGACCAAGGAGATAGGATTCACCTATTCCACTGCTGACCAGGAAGATAGGACTTACAATCTTCAACCTATTCCACTGTTGACCAGGGAGATAAGACTCACAATCTTTAACCAATTCCACTGCTTTCCAGGGAGATAGGACTTACAATCTTCAACCTATTCCACTACTGACCAGGGAGATAAGGCTAGTGGCTTAAATCTCCTTCCCTACTACCTCGGGAAGATAAGATTCGCTGTCTTCGATCTGCTCCACTGCTACTTAGGGAGATAAGATCTGTAATTGTCAACCTACTCCACTACTGCTCAGGGAGAGAAGATTCACAATCTTTAACCTATTACACTACTGACCAAGGAGATAGGATTCATAATCTTCAACCTATTCCACTACTAACAGGGGAGAGAGGATTCACCTATTTCACTGTTGACCAGGGAGATAAGGCTAGTGGCTTAAATTTGCTTCCTTACTACCTTGGGAAGATAAGATTCGCTATCTTCGATCCGCTGCACTGCTACTTAGGGAGATAAGATCTGTAATTTTCAACCTACTTCATTGTTGCTCAGGGAGATAGAATTCACAATCTTCAGCCTATTCTACTGCTGACCAGGGAGATATGATTCACAATCTTCAACCTATTCGACTGCTGACTAGGGAGATAGGATTCATCTATTCCACTGCTAACCAGGGAGATAGGACTTACAATCTTAAACCTATTCCACTATTGACCAGGGAGATAGGACTCACAATCTTCAACCTATTCCACTGTTGACCAGGGAGATAGGACTTACAATCTTCAACCTGTTCCACTTCTGACCAGGGAGATAAGGCTAGTGGCTTAAATTTGCTCCCCTACTACCTTGGGAAGATAAGAATCACCGTCTTCGATTTGGTCTACTACTTCTTAGAGAGATAAGATTTGTAATTTTCAACCTACTCCACTGCTGCTCAGGGACATAGGATTCACAATCCACAACCTCTTACACTGCTGACCAGGGAGATAGGATTCACAATATTCAACCTATTTCACTGCTGAAAAGGGAGATAGGATTGACCTATTTCACTGCTGACTAGGGAGATATGACTTACAATCTTCAACCTATTCCACTACTGACCAGGGAGATAAGGCTAGTGGCTTACATCTTCTTCCCTACTACCTTCGGAAGATATGATTCGCCGTCTTCAATCTGCTCAACTACTGCTTTGGGAGATAAGATCTGTAATTTTCAACCTACTCCATTGCTGCTCTGGGAGATAAGATTTACAATCTTCAACCTATTCCATTGCTGACCAGGGAGATAGGATTCACAATCTTCAACCTATTCCACTGCTGACCAAGGAGATAGGATTCACCTATTCCACTCCTGACCAGGGAGATAGGACTTAAAATCTTCAACCTATTCCACTGTTGACCAGGGAGATAGGACTCACAATCTTTAACCAATTCCACTGCTTACCAGGGAGATAGGACTTACAATCTTCAACCTGTTGCACTACTGACCAGGGAGATAAGGCTAGTGGCTTAAATCTGCTTCCCTACTACCTTGGGAAGATAAGAATCACCGTATTTGATTTGGTCTACTACAGCTTAAAGAGATAAGATTTGTAATTTTCAACCTACACCACTGCTGCTTAGGGAGATAGGATTCACAATCTGCAACCTCTTACACTGCTGACCAGGGAGATAGGATTCACAATCTTCAACCTATTCCACTACTGACAAGAGAGATAGGATGCACCTAGTTCACTGCTGACTAGGGAGATATGACTTACAATCTTCAACCTATTCCACTACTGACCAGGGAGATAAGGCTAGTGGCTTAAGTCTTCTTCCCTACTACCTTGGGAAGATAAGATTCGCCGTCTTCGATCTGCTCCACTACTGCTTTGGGAGATAAGATCTGTAATTTTCAACCTACTGCACTGCTGCTCAGGGAGATAGGATTCACAATCTTCAACCTATTCCATTGCTGACCAGGGAGATAGGACTCACAATCTTCAACCTATTCCACTGTTGACCAGGGAGAGAGGATTCACCTATTCCACTGCTGACTAGGGAGATAGGACCTACAATCTTCAACCTATTCCACTGTTGACCAGGGAGATACGACTCATAATCTTCAACCTATTCCACTGCTGACCAGGGAGATATGACTTACAATCTTCAACCTATTCCACTACTGACCAGGGAGATAAGGCTAGTGGCTTAAATCTGCTTCCCTACTACCTTGGGAAGATAAGAATTGCCTTCTTCGATCTGCTCTATGACTGCTTTGGGAGATAAGATCTGTAATTTTCAACTTACTCCACTACTGCTCACGGAGATAGGATTCACAATCTACAACCTATTACACTGCTGACCAGAGAGATAGGATTCACAATCTTCAACCTATTACACTACTGACAAAGGAGATAAGATTCACCTATTTTACTGCTGACTAGGGAGATATGACTTACAATCTTCAACCTATTCAACTACTGACCAGAGAGATAAGGCTAGTGGCTTAAATTTTCTTCCCTACTACCTTGGGAAGATAAGATTCGCCATCTTTTATCTGCTCCACTACTACTTTGGGAAATAAGATTTATAATTTTCAACCTACTCCATTGTTGCTCAGGGAGATAGGATTCAGAATCTTCAACCTATTCCACTGCTGACCAAGGAGATAGGATTCACCTATCCCACTGCTGACCAGGGAGATAGGACTTACAATCTTTAACCTATTCCTCTACTGACCAGGGAGATAAGGCTAGTGGCTTAAATCTACTTCCCTACTACCTTGGGAAGATAAGAATCGCCGTCTTCGATCTGCTCTACTATTGCTTAGGGAGATAAGATCTGTAATTTTCAACCTATTCCACTACTGACTAGGGAGATAGGACTTACAATCTTCAACCTATTCCACTACTAACCAGGAAGACAAGGCTTGTGGCTTAAATCTGCTTCCCTACTACCTAGGAAAGATAAGATTTGCCGTCTTCGATCTACTCTACTATTGCTTAGGGAGATAACTTTTGTAATTTTCAACCTATCCAGTGCTACTCAGGGAGATAGGATTCACAATTTTCAACCTATTTCACTATTGACGAGGGAGATAGGACTCACAATCTTCAACCTATTCCACTGCTGGCCATGGAGATAAGACTTATAATCTTCAACCTATTCCACTACTGACTAGTGAGATAAGGCTAGTGGCTTAAATCTACTTCTCTACTACCTTGGGAAGATAAGAATCGCCGTCTTCGATCTGCTCTACTACTGCTTAGGGAGAAAAGATCTGTAATTTTCAACCTTCTCCACTGTTGCTAAGGGAGATAGGATTCACAATCTTCAACCTATTCCACTGCTGACTAGGGAGATAGGACTTACAATCTTCAACCTATTTCACTACCGACCAGGGAGATAAGGCTAGTGGCTTAAATCTGCTTCCCTACTACCTCGGGAAGATAAGATTCGCCGTCTTTGATTTGCTGCACTGCTGCTTAGGGAGATAAGATCTGTAATTTTCAACCTACTTCATTACTGCTCAGGGAGATAGAATTCACAATCTTCAGCCTATTCTACTGCTGACCAGGGAGATAGGATTCACAATCTTCAACCTATTCCACTGCTGACCAGGGAGATAGGATTCATCTATTCCACTACTAACCAGGGAGATAGGACTTACAATCTTCAACCTATTCCACTGTTGACCAGGGAGATAGGACTCACAATCTTCAACCTATTCCGCTGCTGACCAGGGAGATAGGACTTACAATCTTCAACCTGTTCCACTACTGACCAGGGAGATAAGGCTAGTGGCTTAAATTTGCTTCCCTACTACCTTAGGAAGATAAGAATCGCCGTCTTCGATTTGGTCTACTACTTCTTAGAGAGATAAGATTTGTAATTTTCAACATACTAATAATTATAAGAATGTCACATTTTACAAAAAATCAACCAAACATGAAGAAAATAGAAAATTTTGATATCTTTTATACTATAAACATAACACAACTTGGATCTGATGTCAATTATTGGAAAAATCGAGTTTGAAAATGATTTTCTTGCACCACAAAAAAATAAAAATTTTAAAAACCGAGTCGATTTGTGATATTTAAAGCAATAAATTTTTTCTCGTAATAATACATGTGCTTTGAGCGAGACAGATCCTTGATGTTCCCGGCTTTCAACTGAATGACCTCTACTTCTCTTGTTGTGATACCCCAAACCCGACCGGGACAGACCAGCCTGAATTCGAAGCGTTAGTTTTACCACCTAAGTGACTCTCCAGCTAACGACTTCCCAAGATGCACCCTGACCTTATAACACCTCAATCTTAACTATTTGTTAGTTATTTATTAATGTAGAAGCAATTTGCGAACCAATTTGCCAACCTTTTTTTAGTCAATTTATGTAAGCCCTAAAAATTTCAGCTTAATCCGAGTTTATTTTCTATGTCTAATTCAAGTATTATTATTAAGGACTAAATTGTAACAATTTCAAACTATCAGTACTATACCCAAATATTAAATTGAGTGCGTTTCTAACAAATTTTATCAATTACAAGTCTAATCCTAAACTTTTATCAAGTTTCCTTATCATTTAAGGCTCTAATTAGACTTATCAAGTTACAAGACTAATTTTTAATTTAAACAGACTAGAGAACCAATTTAAAAAGACTAGAATTCAAACCCCCAACAGTCCATTATATTTTTTTTGTGAGAAAATTCAATTTTAAACCCGATTTTGAGTATTTTAATGGCCAATTAAACTCGATTTAGCTACAATTAAATATCATACATATTCATACACCTTCAATTGAATTTATTAACACCAATTAAGCCTCAATTAAATAGAATTAAACATTCAATTTCATACATATCACCCACCGGTTAATTCAAACAAGTGGCATACCTTAGTCGCTAGTAAACCACTCCATGGAAGTTTCATTTAAACAATGGTTAGTGTAAACATCATACCTCACACACCGTGTTATCAATCACCGTGTTATCAAGCAACAATACACAGTAAATTATTCAGTAATCAAACTCAAACATGCATATATGATATTATAAAACCATCCAAAATTAAAAATGTAAAATGTCCAAGTCCAATTACAACCAAAATGAAACTAAGTCCCGGAAGTTCCATAATGCCTAATTAACATATCTAAAACATGTAACTAAATCTCTACCGAGCCTTAATCTCTTGGAACTCTCTTGCTTGGCTCCTCAGCTCCTTAATCCCGTTCGTTAACTGCACGAATGTGAGAGTTTGAGCTTAAAAAGCTTAGTGAATGCTAATAAAACGACGAGTAAATTAGCACCCAAATCATGCTTAAATCAAAACCAATCAAATGCAAATTTTCAGTCACAATATCAATCCATAATATTTCAATGTCATATGCTCAACAATGTATCAAAAATAATAATTAATCATGGCATATAATCATTAATTTAGCTTATAACATTTCATACATTTATATTGGCATATACAATCATGGCTTAATAGGGTGATCATACATCGGATAAACGAATCTCCTTACTCCCAATCAGAATTAGAAGCAGTCTCGGATTGAGCGGGCTGAGCGGGCTGAGGCCACACGCTCTCTTATATTGCCTCAAATCAGTCTCGTTGAGTGGAGACACAAGCTAAACACTCCCTTATCTACTCCAAATCAGTCCACCTAGAGCCTTATTGCTCACAAATAATATATCAATATGGTGAGTACTCACAAATCCTATGGCATGCCAACTATATCCAATGGATCCACCATGCTATAATGCCAATATAATCAATCAATCATAACATAATTTCAGTCAATGATGTGCTCAATTTAAAGTGCCAAAATGCATATGTGAATCATGTAACACAGCCATTTTAACATCAAATTAAATCTAGCATACCAATTACCTATTATCAATGTTCATTTATTAATTGAAATATCAACATATTATAAACCAAAAACTCCAGCATACTTGCTTAGTTCACCATTATAATCAATCAAATCAAGCACATAAAATGACTAGATGGTTACATAGTAACACTTAACAAAAATTTCATCAGTTAAACATATATCAATAATCTTGCAAAATTAACCAACCAAAACTCAATTAAATTTTTGCAATCAGTAATTAATCATCTAATTAAGCATAAGTGACGGTCAATTCACCAAATCGCCCTTTAATAACACTCACCACACAACTAACCCAACCACAACCAAGTGATCAACTAAGCAAATCCAAGCTTCAATTTCAATTAGCTCGATCCTCTTCAAGATTCGAAGCTTTAACAAAGACAAAATAGATATTACCACCTTTCAAAAGATATAACAAACACAAATTTTAATTAACTAGGCTACATGAAATTCTCACTCAAAGTTACCTTACCGAATTTGTATTATCAAGTCGAAAACTCGATTCCTCAAAAAATCAATCACTCCAGCCCTCCTAATCACTTCCAAACATCAATACTAGACCAAATAAACATATACTGAGTATCAATTTCACATTTAAATCAATTTCACAAAAATCTGAAAAATTGGTTCATGAAGATGACGAAATTCGAATTTCTTTAAATTACCTTACAAAACATGTTTAATCTTGATAAATAAGATAAAAAAAACCTTCTAATAGATCCATTTTGAGTTGGAACATCCATTGATTTGTGGATTTCCTCTCAAAATTCAAGATCCACCATTAAAAGCACCTTAAGCTTTTGAAGAAGATGACATTGCTAAAAAGTCATGCAATTATCACTCATATCATGTAAATATGCTTCTTATCATCGTAAAAATAAGTTTAGAAATAATAATTACCTTTTATTTGTTATAAATCCTTTGATTGAAAAGCTTGATTCAAGAATCTTGAGAAATTTCAGAATAATTTTTGCTACTTTTGTGAATAATTTCTGGTGAAAAGAGAGTATTTTAATAAGGAAATTTGTTGAATCTATTCTCTAATGATAAATCTTTAAAACAAAACAAAGAAAACGAATTTTATAGCTCTCTAATTTGATATAAACGGTGTGAAAAGTAGGCTAGATGCATTGTGTTTAAAATTGAAACAACCCACCAAAAATTTAAAAATTGGGAAATTGCCCAATGGCCACTCCCACATTTCCCTTGCTTTACCAATTGATACTTTCCCTCCAAAATTCCAAATTTAAAGGTTTATTTGCCTAATAAATACTCTAAAATTTCCCTTATTTTACAATTAAATATAAATTAATTAATATTTAAATTTAACTCAAATTAACCCCAATAAAAATTATTTTAAAATTTTTTTCGACCCAAATTAATTATTTTCACTAATAATTATTTAATTACTTTAAAATTAATTTTCCAAAAAAATATTTTTATTTTTTTGGATTATTGTTTAATCGATTTTAGATGAAATTGACCTCCTAGATTAAATTAAAATTTACTATTAACCTGATAAATTCCTAAATTAACACTCAAAACCTGAAAAATATACCCGAAACTACTAGACCTGGTTTAGGGATATTACACTTGTACCACAAATTGCTTCAAGTGTGGGCTCAAACAATTTCGAATCAAATACAGAACTAGAAATAATTTTCTTACTTTCAATAAGAAAGTAAATCTCTCTCGTATAAAATCTAGTAGAATTGTTATTCCCGAAAAATAGAATTTATAATTAGAAATAAATTTTGACTATTTTCGGGCAAAATAACAATATTGCAAACTTGTGTATAACTTATTTTATTTTTAGCCCTATCGGTGTTATCTATTTATAAGGAGAGAAATTGAAACCCTTGTTGAATTAGTAGAATATAAATAATACTTATCTAATAGAAAAACAATCTTCTAGTTGAAGTAGGAGAGAGAGAAGCAGCTGACCCTAGTTATTTTACTAGGGTTTCCGCCCCTTATACTTGTTATGATGGGATTTTGGGCCTCTCCTATATTGGATCTAATTATATGTACTTATTGAACTTTTAACCTAGCACTTTATAATTTAATCCAACCCAATACCTATTTTTCTATTTCCAAAAATAAATATTACTATATTAATTTAAATAATTTAATTTTTCAATTAATTAATTTTCTCAACCCAATTCTAATTCTGTTAAAATCATGACAACTTTACCGTAAAAGAATCTATGAGAAAATATATTTAATTCTTACATTCAACAGATTCACAATGATCAATTAATTTAATTCTATTTTCAAATTTCAAATATTTAATTAAATAATAATTTGAAAAACTTAAATTAATTCTCAGATCATTTCCATACTTAGTGAGAAACCACATTCATTTCTGAATATAACTAATTTCTCTAACTTTACCATTTCTATTCATTTCTGTTCTTTTGATTCAACATACAATTCACTTCTAATTTCAACGAGCCAGTGGAGATACCGATTGAAAATATCTGATTGGAGCTCAAATGAGTAATAATTAAGTTCCATCTTTTTACCTATTAATTTTAAACTTATTTAGTCACGAAGTCATTCCATTATGGTATCATGGCTGAGCTCTCCCCAATTACATACCATTACGAAATCTACTCGATCAATACTTGTCCAATGACCTTGTCATTAGTGTGTTACCCTCATAGGACATCTTTAATCTCTTTGGGGTAAATCCATTCTCCTAATATGATCTTATTTAATCTCATAGTAATCATTACATCTTCCTTCACGAAACATCAATTACTATCAAATAGTAATTAAGTCATTCATCACAGAGACAAACGATCCGTTGCCACATTTACTTTATATCTATCATGTAATGCCAATGATTGGATATATTTACCCATGTCTTGGGCTATAAATTCCACTATTGTGAGTGATGCTACATACTGCAAAAGTATATACCCGATTCACCAGCTTTTGGTTCCTTATCTATTTGAACTCCAAGTTTTAACTTATATCGAAGTATATAAGTCACACATACATAGTCCATCATCCATTCAAGATTAAGGTAAGCCACACTATGAACGTCACAAGTGAATAAATCCATAAACGAGTTCAAAATCTATTCTACTTGGGTTCTGACACCCTATACTTGGCCTAGTTGTCAAGCCCGAATACTAGGATGCTACATCACTATCTTACATCGATTTCATTGGAATTATTAGAATTGAAATACATGCAGTTTTTTTTTTACTTTAATTACTCTAACATTTATGAGAATATCAAGTCATGCAAACTTAGTTTAGCATTTAATCATACTAACATACGACAAACAGACATAAAATGTACAAAACTCGAGCATTGGGACCACTTAGCAAAATTTCCAAAAAACGTTACGTAGGTATCGATACCGCCTCTATGGTATCAATATTTTACTTAATTGGTATCGATATCACCAGGAAAATCGATACCAAACTAGCATTCTATTTCTCGCCAAATTTCAAAGTGTCGAAAACTATTGGTACCTTTCGCAAGGAATCAAAAAACTTACCTCGAGTATCGATACTCGGGCCAAGGTATCAATACCAATTCTCTATCCTGTCTTTTTACACTTTCAAAAAATACAGAGGTATCATTTTAAAATCCCTAATATTGATACCTTTGCTTTAGGTTACAAAAATTCAGCATATATATTCAAACTTAATCCCTAAACATCATGTTTCATTCATCTAGTCATATAAGCATCAAAATGTCTAAAATAATAGTCCAAATGCCATATCCAAGTCCACATGCTTCCAAACATACATAATATGCAAGTAATCCCAAATACGTATTAAAAATCCGATATAAATGTCTACCACATTGCCTTTTTATTCCCTAGAACTAGAATAAACAAAACACCTACTATAATGAATAAAGAATGGCTTGGATCAATCCCTCGACGGCCACATCACTCACACCGGGAATGCAACTACTCTACAAAGGATAAAATGGAGTGCGTGAGCTTAAAAAGCTCAGTGAATGCCTAGAACAACCACTACGCAAATAAGTTGTCATGCATCAACCAGACAACATACAACATGTTCCCAAAATGTCATTAACTAAGTGTCATAATTCATATATTTAGTCATATTCCATGCATACCTTTACACATTATTTATACAAATTTTTAGGCATGCATATATATTCTGTCACATATCAATCACATATAAGTACATATAATTACATACAATTATGTTTAGTCATAGTGTATGATAATTTGGCTTTTGAGATTTTGAAATGTAAAATAGACTCTATCACACCACACATAGACTCATAAAGTCAATCATATCCTGTAAGTGAAGTGTGTATCTAACGCTTTCAAACACACCACACTGCATATCCTGATGAATGGAGCTCGGCTCATATTCCCTTATCGGTCTAACACTGTCTTTGGGCCTCAACGCCCCATATATCACAACACACATAAGTGAGTACTCACAATCCTACGGCATGCCAACTATATCCAACAGTCTCATTAAGTCACAAGGACAAAATATCGATATTAATATCACACATTTACTTACCAATTTTCCGCACATATTCGCTGCATATTCACATTATTAACACAATGTAATCTCTTTCATAAAGCATGAGAACATACCCTCGTATTTACCATCACATGGCATGAATAATATACTCTCATATTCACTTCCACAATAGTCACCATAAACTCATAGCATCTCATATGTTCATGATTTCACAATTTCACAATTTCACAAATTCACAAATAAACATCTCACATTTAATCATAGATGTGAGAACATTTACACTCAGAATTTAGAGTACGGGTTTAGGCTACCTCTAAATTCCCAAATACACAACGAATCATCTACGAGCAGTGATTCTAAAACACTCACCAAAATATTCACTGTTTCCAAAATACCGAAAGCTTACACAAGCTTCTCTTTGCCCTTATCTCTACTCGTTGAAGATCTTATCGAATTTGACACTTCAACAAGACAAACCACACATATATTTAGTCAACAATTAGTCAATAACTTACCTCAAACAACCACAAACACAAGCCTAAGCTACACTCTTTTCTAACCAAAACCTTTAGCGCGACAAACATAAAATTTGAATAACTAAGTCTATGTTTAATCTTTCCGCATGAAATGAATTCACCATTAAACTACACGTTTTAAGGTATCAAAATTTTTCAACAAGTTTTTGCCCATTAAAACTAAAATTCATTAAAAACTGAGAAATCCTTGTCAAAATTTCAAAGTTACTTTAGAAAACTTCTAATTAAATTAAAAATAATTGAAAAAAACTTTGAAACCACGTTTTTTTCCACAAACCTAAAATTCACCATTAAATACTCGATTTTTTACTTTTATTGAAAACATACGTTTCAATGGCTAGAAATTCAGTTTAAGGGACTAGATATCATTTAAAACTCATAAAAATTCTAATGGTTACCTTCAATGGAAGAAAAATGAGCTTTAACGCAAATTCAGATGACGAAACCCTTTTGAAATTGACTTTTTATTTTTAAAATGAAGATGGAATCGCCACCAATCCTTTTTTAGGTGTGATCGGATCACCTTGAAACTTAGTCATCTTAATAAAAGGTTAAATTTAATAAAAAGATAATTTTTGGTCTACAAAATCCAAGAAGTTGGTTAGGGAGTTGGTTACGTATGAGGAAGGATTAACACCCTCAAAACACCCAAATTTGGTACCTAGTTGATTACTTGATATCTTAGTGTCTAGAATTAAAAATTCAAAGAAGATTTAAAGTACGATCCCGTTTTTGCATGATTTTATTAAAATGTCACAAACTAAATTGAATTTTATGGAATAGCTTTCTTATTTTGAGTCAATCGAGAAAATGGTCATGTCTCGTAACTTAGGGCACGATATCTCGTATCCTCAAAAATAAGGATTTTCGTCATTTGGTTATTGCCTAAGTCCTATGTATTTTGTGTTTTAAATAGGATATTTAGTTATTTTGGTTCTAGAAAAAGCCCATACTCCGTAAGTTAGGAGCATGACTCCTCGAATTCTTAAAAATAACAAACATTGCCTCAGTTTAATTATTTCTTATGTGTTTTTGCCGAAAATAGAATGAATGTATGTAGCAATATTTACAATGTACGATGATGGTGAAAATATGATATTTACAAAATAACCACATAAATAATGAAATGAAATGACAATATTATAATGAATATAATAAGAAAAAATAATAGTAAAATATTCAATTAATAATACTATATGCTAATAATGATAATAATAATGAAATAATATATAAAAAAGTATGATAATAGTCTAACTACATTCAATAAATATAGATATTTGAGCAAATTTTAACAAAAAATAATATTAATTACCAACAATAATCACTTAATAGTATTAATAGTAACAATAATTAAAAACAAAGGACTAAAATAAAATAATCAAGAAATTTTGAAGCAAAAATATAAATTATATAACTTAAAGGATGAAAATATAAATAATGAAATTAACGTATTGGAAATTGAATAATAGTAAATAAAGAGGCTGAATTTCAAAAAGGTAAAGGACTAAATTAAAATTTAAGAAAAATTAAAATTTGAATTGCAAAAAACAAAGAAAAGAAAAGAAAGGACTAAATTATTATATGCGAAAATGAACAGGGATCGAAAGTGGTATTATCCCACCCATATTACATGTGTCCTTCCCTCATAGGGTCAACAGTGGGTCAAGGGACTAAATTGCAAAAGAATAAAATAAAAAGGGTAAAAATAAAACAACTAAAAATAAAATAGGACAAAATTAAAAAGAAGCAAAAAAGCGGAAGGACCAAAATGGGAATTATCCCCTCTATGCGAAAACATACGGATCCTCGGGGGGATTCAGGTCATACTTCAAAACGACGCCATTTTGGGGCTTCTGAAGTCAGGCCCAAACGATGTCGTACCAAGGCCCTATATAAATGAAAAAAATTTGAAAATTTTCATTTCTCTCCTACGTTAAAATTTTTTTCGTCTCTCATTTTCTCTCGAAACAACCTTTAGGCCGACCATGAGGTCCGACAGGCTTCCATGGCGGCCACTAATCATCGACAATGGGGTTCGCCATCCCTGGTGGCTAAGATTTATAAAGCGACGTCTTTTTCGACCGTTTCGACCCCCAAAACCCAAATCTGGGGTTGATATTTCCTGAAACTCGGTAAAAAAATAAGAAAATCTGAGAAGCTTTTCGGTTTCTCTGTATTTTTTTGATGGGTACCCCCACACCCTAGTGGCCTCAGACAAACCAGGGACGATTCAGAGGTATTTCACACTAGGAGGGAGTTGTCCTTCATCAGAGATGGTGTCCTCATCCACTCACAACAGTGGAATATGAAGCTGTGTTCAGGTGGAAAAAATCTTATCTAATATTTATTTATTTTTCGAGAAAAAAATTGATAAAATGAACTTACTGTAAAACTTATCGCTTTTTTTTATTTGATTTCTTGTGTAAAAAATTACATAGGGTTTTCGTTTGGCTTTTATAGTCGAATCAAACTATAAATATATTATTTTTTTCTTTTGCTTGTTTGCTATTTCTATTTCCTTATCTAATGCTATTTGTCTTCTTTCTCTTTTGCAAGTGGTGGTGGCAGAGGGCGAAGTCAACTGCGGTAGTGGTAGAGGAGGTGTCAAACGACACACCTACTGACGTGGCAAGGTTGTGGCGCGAGAGGGAGCTAGGGTTTCTTCTTTTTTGTTTAGGTTATGGGTTATTGGAATTTTAGCTTCAATCTGATCCACTACAACTTCAAGGATATAGGATTCGTAGCTTCAATCCAATCCACTACAACTTCAGGGAGATAAGATTCACTATGGAAGATTTAATCCGACCCATTGCAATTTAGGGGTATAGGATTTGTAGTTGTAGCTTCATTCCAACCCACTGCAACTTCAGGGGGTATAGAAATTGTAGCTTCAATCCGATCCACTGCAACTTTAGGGACATAGGATTTGTAGCTTCATCTTACTCCACTGCAACTTTAGGGAGATAAGATTCGTTATGGTAGATTCGACCCGACCCACTACAACTTCAAGGGTATAGGATTTGTAGTTGTAGCTTCATTCCAACCCACTGCAACTTTAGGGGTATAGGAATTGTAGCTTCAATCTGATCCACTGTAACTTTAGGGGTATATGATTTGTAGCTTCATCCTGGTCCACTACAACTTTAGGGAGATAAGATTTGCTATGGTAACTTTAATACGACCCACTACAACTTCAAGGGTATAGAATTTGTACTGTTTCATTGGTTTGTTACACCACTTTTCTAGGGAACAAGACCTGTAGAATCTATATGCATATATTTATCAAGAAATTAGGATGTTTTGATTACAATGAATCAAATGTTCCTAACTAGATATATATGAATGATGAATGCGACATGTCATTTTGTAGATTGGTTTTTGTCTTTTAACATTTGGGATGTGGCTCCTGGTTCGTCTAGGTTTTACAATGCCTTCTACTCGGGTTTGGTATCTTTGATAGGGAACTTAAAAAGATGATGATAATCTGAGCTACTTATTCCAGAATCTTTCCAATTTTTAAAATTTGGTTACTTCCAAGTAGTGGTCCTGTTTCAAGTCCCTGTAATATTTAGAAAGTTTTCAGAGTGATACGCAAAAATCTTTTTACTTGAATATTTTTAGTCCATTAACCGTTATTTCAATGCAAAAATGCTTAAAAATGGTTGTAACAATGGATAATACTGAAATTTATTAGGAGCAAAACTCTAAATGAAAAGATTAACCAAAATAGGAAACATTGCTAAAACACAAAGAGGGTAAAAATGAGACTAGGTGCAAAAGATATCACAGCATGAGCTTTTCCACACAAACTTTTTAAAGACCATTTTGAGCTGATATGTGTCTAAGAGGTCTAGAGTACTTCGTTGATGCTACAAGATGCAAAGTTTCTCCTCCTTGTTACTTCTCAGGGGACAAGACTACCAGATACCTAATCTTCAATCAAAATTTGAGCTGCCCTTTTGCAAGTTTTCAACTCATAACCCCTTTGATCTCAAGGCGTCTTTTGGAAGTTTTCGCCTTAGCCTCTCCCCACTTTTTTAGGTGAAGTATTTCTTGACTGAATCTGAATTTACAAGATTGGGCAGTTTTTTACCATCCATCTCAGTCAAAATCAGCACTCCTCTAGAAAAAGCTTTCTTTACTACATAAGGTCCTTTACAATTTGGCATCCATTTTCCTCTGAAGTCCTTTTGTATGGGAAGGATCTTTTTCAATACCAAGTCCCCCTCATAGAATTCTCTAGGGCAAATCTTTTTGTTATAAGCTCGCATCATTCATTTTTGGTACATCTGACTGTGACAGATAGCTTTTAGCCTCTTCTCTTCGATCAAATTCAACTAATCATATTCAGATTGAATCTATTCCGCTTTATCTAAGTTTAACTCTGATAAAAATCGAAGAGAAGGAACCTACACTTCAATGGGTAAAATTGCCTTCATTTCATAAACTAATGAGAAAGGTGTTGCCCCAGTGGAGGTTTTGGCAGACATTCGGTAAGCATAGAGGGCAAATGGTAATTTCTCATGCCAATATTTATAAGTCTCTGTCATTTTCCCCACGATCTTCTTAATGTTCTTCTTGGCTGCCTCAACTGCATCGTTCATTTTTGGGTGATACAGTGACGAGTTGTGATGTTTGATCTGAAGTTGGCTACAGACCTTCAATATCGTGCTATTGTTGAAATTTAATGCATTATCAGATATGATCATTTCTGGTATTACATATCGACATAAGATCTACTTCCTCAAGAATTTACTAACTGTCGATTTCATGACATTAGCATAAGAAGTGGCCTCTACCCACATGGTGAAGTAATCGATGACCACAAAGATGAATCGATGCCCATTGAAAGCTTTTGACGAGATTGACCCAATGTCATCCATGCCCTACATAGAGAAAGGCCATGGAAAAGTTATAACATAAAGAGCTGAAGGAGGCACATGAATTTTGTCTCCATAAATTTGACATTTATGACATCTCTTGGCATAATTAATACAATCGTTTTACATGGTAGACTAATAATATTCGAATCTCATGATTTGTTTGGCCATTTTAAAACCATTAGCATGTGTCCCGCAAACACTTTCATGGGCTTCTTCTAGGATTTTCTTGGCCTCAAGAACATCTACACACCTTACTAACATTTGATCCTTTCTTCTTTTGTATAGAACCTCCCTATCTAGGACATACATGTAGGCTAACCTTCTTAGCATCCTTTTATCATTCTCGGTTGCTTGCTCAGGGTATTCATGGTTCTTTATGTATTGCAATAAGTCATAGTACCAAGGGTGTGTTGGAACGCCGGCACCCCCACGGCGCAGCAGAAATTAATTCATCTGGCGATCCAAACCATGGATCCATGTGCGAGGAACGAATCGGGGTGAAATAAAGGTTTCGAAATTACTGAATCTTTAAACTGAGTAGACAGTGACGCTTCGGCAACGAGTATTCTAATCTACTATCGAACCAAGTTGCAACATTTGATGACTCCGGCCTCTACGTAATCCACCTAGTTGACAATGAACTGAAGAAATCCCCAAAACTATTTTTTTGAGAAGACTTTGCTTGACGGCCGCTAGACCTTTTTTTAAGCAAAGAAAAGCAGAATTTTTAATTTTTTAGGGTTTTTTTTTTAAAAAAGAAACCCTCTTTAACCCTCTTATAATTGGTATATATATAATGAATCATAATTCATTAAATATTTATTCGAACATAATAATCATAATTGAAATTCAATAAAAATAACAATGTTTTAAACCGAAAATTATAATTACATTAATTATAATAATGATTTTGGTAAACTATATTTATTTGAATTTATATATGACTCAAATTCATATATTAATAGAACTATGTTTTCATTATGTGTTCAACAACCTTATACATATAATATGTTCGATATTTGATTACCTAACTAAATTAATTCTACAATTAATTTAATTCACGTGACAACCAAACACAATACCAACTATGTTTTATTCCTTTAATTTCAACCATAGGGTGTGACCCTGTAGGTTCTTGTAACGTTAGCAGTAACATTGGAACAATCCTAATGTTACAAACAATGAGTGGCATCTAGCAATGCATCATTGCTACTTAAGTTACAAGAAATCATGATTCAACATAACCGTTTTGCGATTAACCTTTCATGCATTAATCCTTAAGTCCTTTATCTCTGGGTTGGACACAAGTCATAGAATAGTCACAGTTGCATAGTCCATCCCATTTTCCTTGATATATTGAGTAGACTATGATATACAAATCAGTATGACATCTCATATCAGCTTATTTGAGCATGGCCATGCATTTCTAGTCTTACTCAATCAAGTGGCCTAAGATATTACTCCCATTATGTAGGAGGGACTTATCCTATATCGATCAACCATATCCCTCTACATAGATCGTGGTATCACTACACCAAAATAGGCTTTTAGCGGCGCTTTTTTAGACCTTTAGAAGCGCCGCAAAAAATGCCGCTAATGAAAGCGTCACTAACTTTAGCAGCATTTTCAGAAATAAACGTCGCTAAAGATCATGACCTTTAGCGGCACTTTTCCCACAAACACCACTAAATACCATGACCTTTAGCGGCACTTCTACCACAAACGCCATTATAGGTCATAACTTTTTTAGTGGCGCTTATATTACAAACGCCGCTATAAAAACAACTTTTAGTGACGCTTTTTCACAAACGCCACTAAAAACATAACTTCTAAAACAAATTTAATTAAATAATATTTATTTCTTTGATAAATATTATATAATGTTTTATTTTTTATATTTAAACTTTAAACTATATACTTTTAAAGATAAAAAAAATTAATTAAATTAAATTTTCTATTAAAATTTTAACTTTAAAGGTAAATATAAAAATTAATGAATTTAAATTTAGAATTAAAATATTATGTTCAAACTCATATGATCTATATTAACTCAGCCAAATATAAAAGAAGTTCAAAACAAGTAATAATTAACAATCATGGTTAAAGAAGCTAGTATACAAGGTAGCTACAAAACCCTATTTCAATAACACCTAATTCAAGTTCCGACTAAGATAAACGACCATGGAATGCAACATTAAATAACACTCTACTTGAAGAAGCGCTAAGCCTTGGCTTTTCCAGCTTGAAGAGATTGAATCCTCCACTACACCTTCAATATCTAAAGGATGCAAAACCAAATGATCAGATAAACCAACAAACTTGGCAAACAACAGAGATGTTAAAAATAAAAAATATATATAGCCATTAAGGCTCAAAAATAAATATAACAAACAATTATGTGCAGCTTTAGTAGCAGGTTGAACCATACTAACAAACAATCTCAATCATAGCTCTTCCATGTGTCACAAATAGGCATTCTTTCTAATGATTGTCTAAACTATTCAATTTTTTAAAAAGGAACAATAGTATTAATTTGCAAAAAACAGAACAGAAACATGCAGCACTACTGTTGTTTAACGCTATATAGAAATGTCTTATATAGCATAAAAGAGAACTAAGGCACAGAAAAAGAAGAACACCATAATAATTAAATTGATCATTGATATATTCAATTTTTCCAAATTTTTCCATGAATCTGAAGGGTCATAACTCTATACCCATCATGTCCAAACATGATTCCAACATTGGTGCCAGACTCAGGTATTTCCAGAAACATAAAAAATCGTAGCAACATTGGCCAACAGAAGGAATAATTATACCTTGGTCCAGCAGTATACCGCCGCTCGTCTTGTCAGCCAACATAGCAAGTGGAGCCTGTGTGTTGCCTTCCTCATCAAAGACAACCCTTGTCCCCACAGGCCTATGAACATTGATCTTCAGCTTTTTTTTCTTCAAGATCCGTGTTGCTGACCTGAAAATAAGAAAACCAGCTCAAAAACTGATTTCAAGTAATGGAGTACAAATAAAACAAATCATTAAGGTAAAACTACCCAGGGGCATACATAATTGACTAATGTAAAACGATCTACCTATTCTCAGAAAAAGAAAAACTAGAATCTGTGCAAGTTACCACATAACCAGGTAAGCTTACGAGCCAAAGCAACTATATAAAAGAATTTACCATTTAACCTACTAGTACATAAATGAAATTATTTTTTCATTATTGCAACTAATATAATCATAAATAATTTAAGAAAACAATTAAAAAACAACTCTTATCTACCTAAAGCATAAGAATTCAAAATATTTTAGATTATTTGATAAATAAAATATTTTATCTTTCTTGCCAATAAAATAAATTAAATTAAATTAAAATAAAAAACAAGAATCAAATTAGTTCAACCCCATGTCTTTAGTCAAATTTAATTAAACCTCAAGTTCTTTGTCAAAAGAAAAGAATATATATAAAAAACCAAGAAAACAGATACCTAGTTTGATTGGCAAAACTTCGTTTTCTTTGGTAGGCGGCCATTGGGAAGATTAACAATTAATTAAGAAGATGAAAAGAGATAAACCTTGAAGAGTTTTTGCAAGCAAATTGATTAAACTTCTTCTATGTTCGAATTTTTTGATATTCGATTCTTGTTTTTTATTTTATTTTATTTTATTGGTAAAATATTTTATTTTCATATGGCATATTATTATTTGAAGTACAAAATGTTTTCAGGCAGTACAGAGAAACCCTTATCTACCTAAAGCATAAGAATTCAAACAAAGGAACTGAGCTTCACTGATTATGTATAATTAACATATAAAATAGTACAAATTAAAACTAAAAAAAATATTAACATATAAAATAAAAAAAGTTTTTTTAAATAAAATTTTTTTTCTTTAATCATGTGAGCCAGTCACCCAATAAAACACAATTTACTTTTTCATACCTACTTACTGCTTACAGCTACTACTTTCTTTCTTTTTTTCCTTTCAAATTTTACAGACAGCTACTAATTGAAGGTTGAATAATGCAACTAACAAACATAAATAATAATTAAATCGATTAACCAATTCCATGCTGTGGTGCAAGTCCAGTGGCCACATACTTGCATGAATTGTTTACATTTTTCATTAAGTACTTAATTTCTAGATATTTTTCACTTGGATGAAAATTTCACTTCAATTTTTGTAAGAATCATTTACCAAGTTCACACATATATTGCTTGAATGAACCAATAATGCAAGACACACAGTTAACAAAGTTCACGATTACCATTAAGCATTAAATTACATGTAATTTATAATAAAATGTTAGAATTTGAGAGTATATCATGTTGGTTTTCTCTATTTTTGCTTCTCCCAAAGGCAGAGATCAAATATTACCTTATTTCATTATGATAGTTCTGCTTCATACTTACCTTTCTAAAAGGAGCTGATGCATTTATGGAAGGACTTGGAAGTCTTTGTGTCTTGTTGTATAATTCGACCATGTGACATTTCACCTGAGTAAGATAAAATAAAGGAATTGTCTCATCTATAAATCAAACTTGAAATGATATTCACATTTGTCAGTAGATAACATAATTCTTTCCCCTTCTTCAGACCACATGCCATAAGTCAGAAACATAACCATCGTAGTTACCTTCGGTAACAGGTTCCTCTGTCAATCCAGTAGACTGCATTTCTAATATACAGACTTCAGGCTCCGTTTATCAATAAGTTGGAAGTATTATCAAAGAAAGGCTAAAAGACAAATAAGGCATTCAAAGATTTAATCACTTACAGCAAACTGGTTAGTTAAATCCTGATGCTGAAGAAGCTCACACTAAACTCCGATACTGCAAAAGGATAAACACTCATCATTTTAGAAGATGAGTAGTGAATAAAATGTTTGAGACTATTTTGCATAAAGCGCTCCATTTCCATGAAATAAAATAAGGAACTAGAATACAACACTAACCATGGTAAAAAATCAGAACAAGGCAGGCATATAGCTACAGAGTAGCCATCACACATGGCAGATATGCTTCAAGGAGCAAGCTTTAAATCAAACATATTAATTATAAACACTAAAAGATGTAATTTTTTTCTTTTCCTTGGAACCAAAAACAAAAATCAAACATCATTTTTACTTACAAGAAGCAAACTGTAAAAATCCAAAATTCAAATTTATGAACTGCAAAGTTGCCCTAGAGAGTAACAACATACATAGAGGAACTTCTTAAGATCTCTTCCTGAAGCAATGTTCCGCAAGACGGTAAAAGCCAGGTTAGTCTCAAACCTAAGTGCTTCGGCAAACTCTATAATTGGATCCTTAGGTATATGAAACTTTTAATAAATTGACAATCCCAAAATTTATTCGCTTAAATAAAGCAAAAAAGAAAGAAAGTAATATTTACTAGAGATAATCGCATCCATTTAGTCAAAGATTCAGAGATTCAGAGCTAAAAGTGTCAAGAAAAAAAACAGATTATGCACTAAACAAGGAATATTTCAGAGTTGAATAAGAGTGGGAAAAATAATGCAAGTTTCAAGACGAAGAACAAAGAACAAACAGAGATAATCGTTTCCTTGATTTCCTGGTTCTGGGTTCTTTGATTTTGGACCTCTTTTATCCATTTGAGAGTTTTAAGACGAAGAACAAACAAGTTGGAATGAAACACAGAGTTGAATAAGCTTTTGGATTTTTTCTTGGAGGTGGGAAATTAGGGATTTTAGGGGGGAAGGTTGAGGATTTCGGTGGGAAGGAAATTTTATAAAATGGTGCTAATTTTTTAAAGGAAAATATTTTTTTAATTTTTTTGCGGCGTTTTCTAAAAAAACGTTGCTATTGCTTACCTTTAGCTGCGTTTTTCATAAAAACGCCGCAAAAATTTTTTCATTTTGAACAAAATGACGCCGTTTTGCTATTCTAAAAAAATTTTATTTTGTTTTTTATAAATTGATTTAAATTTTGCAGCGTTTTTTGTAAAAACGCCGCTATTTCATTTTGAACAAAATGACGTCGTTTTGCTATCCTAAAAATTTTTTATTTTATTTTTTTATATATTGATTTGTTTTTTGAGGCGTTTTTTATAAAAACGCCGCAATTTCATTTTCAGCAAAATGACACCGTTTTGCTATGCTAAAAAATTTATATTTTATTTTTTTATAAATTGATTTATTTTTTGTGGCGTTTTTAAAAAAACGCCGCTATTTCTTACCTTTAGCGGCGGTTTTTTGAGAAACGCCGCAAAAAAAAATTTATTTTGAACAAAATGACGTCGTTTTGCTATGCTAAAAAATTTTTATTTTATTTTTTTATATTGATTTATTTTTTGCGGCGTTTTTTTATAAAAACGCCGCTATTTCATTTTCAGCAAAATGACACCGTTTTGCTATGCTAAAAATTTTTATTTTATTTTTTATAAATTGATTTATTTTTTGCGGCGTTTTTTAAAAAAATGCCGGTATTGCTTACCTTTAGCGGCGTTTTTATGAGAAACGTCGCAAAAAATTTTTCATTTTGAACAAAATGACGCCGTTTTGCTATGCTAAAAATTTTTTATTTTATTTTTTATATATATTGATTTGTTTTTTGCGGCGTTTTTTATAAAAACGCCGCAATTTCATTTTCAGCAAAATGACACCGTTTTGCTATGCTAAAAAATTTTATTTTATTTTTTTATAAATTGATTTATTTTTTGCGGCGTTTTTTAAAAAAACGACGCCGCTATTGCTTACCTTTAACTGCATTTTTATGAGAAACGCCGCAAAATTTTTTTCATTTTGAACAAAATGACGCCGTTTTGCTATGCTAAAAATTTTTTATTTTTATTTTTATTTTTATAAATTGATTTCTTATAAAATAAAATAAAAACAAGTACTCTCAAAATAAATATTAAATATTTTAATAAGATAACAAATGATAAAATGGTTGTAATTAATTATTAAGTTAGAATTATCTAAATTAAATAATTACCTACATATCCGTTTCATTTTTATTTTTGTATTTTTTTCTTATAATTTGGTCCTCTCTAAAATAAATAATTATACATAAATATCCATATCAATCTATTACTTTTTTTAACTTATTTATTAATTCTATTTAAACTAATATTTAAATATATCAAATGGTTTAGATTAAATTTTTTTTTAAATATAGAAGCATTAATTAATTGTATAAAATTTTATCATTTAACAAATCTCAAGTAAACCTTAACCTTAAACCCTCTAAATTAACCATTCAACACATATAAAGTCTATCTATTATATATCTCTTAAATAATTTAAACTATACTCATAATTTCAATATATTTGATTTATTATTATCTATTTTACAATTATATGAGAACATATTTAAAATATAAATTAAAAAAATAATTAATCTAAATTCAAAACCTTAACTCGATCCCTGAATCCCTAAACCTTAAATCCCTAACTCTTAACCCCTAACATCTAACCCCTAAACCCCTAACCCCTAAACCTTAAATCCCAACCCTTAAACCATAATCCCTAATTCATAATCCCTAAATCCATACTCCCTAAACCTTAAAATATGAACTCCTAAACCGACTTTAAATCTTAAATTAATCATATACCATAAACTAAAAACCCTAAACAAATTTATTATTATCTCTTTTACAATTATATAAGAACATATTTAAAATATAAATTAAAAAATAATTAATCTAAACCCAAAACCCTAACTCAACCCCTGAATCCCTAGCATGTCTAACCCTTAAATCCCTAACCTTCTAACCCCTAAACCTTAAATCCCAACCCCTAATCCATAATCCCTAAACCCATACTTCCTTAAACCTTAAAATATGAACTCCTAAACCGGCCTTAAATCTTAAATAAATCATATACCCTAAACCAAAACCCTAAACAAATTTATTTTATCTCTTTTACAATTATTTTAAATAATAGTATTTTAATTTTTCCATGTGTTTATTTCAAATTATTTCTACGTGTCATTATTTTTTTCTGAAGATTTTAAATATTCAATTAGAAATAAATTGAATTTTATTTAATATGAATAAACCAATTAAGATAAAATATTTTTAGCTGCGCTTTTCCAAAAATGCCGCCAAAGCCCCCAGCATTTTTGGCCGCTAAATCCCTAAAAGCTCAAAAAACGGCGTCGTTGGGCTTAGAATTTTTTGCGGCGCTTTCTCAAAAACACCGCTAAAGCCCTGAGCATTAGCGGCGCTTTCTTAAAAACGCCGCTAAATCCCCAAAAGCTCAGAAAACGGCGTCGTTGGGCTCAGGTTTTTTGCGGCGCTTTCTCAAAAACGCCGCTAAAGCCCTGAGCATTAGCGGCGCTTTCTTAAAAAACGCTGCTAAATCCTCGAAAGCTAACAAAATGGTGTCGTTGGGTTTGGGATTTCTTGCGGCGTTTTTGAGGAAGCGCCGCTAAATCCCTGAGCATTAGCGGCGCTTTACTAAAAACGCCGCTAAATCCCCGAAAGCTCACAAAACGGCGTCGTTGGGCTTAAGTTTTTTTGCGGCGCTTTTATCAAAAACGCCGCTAAAGCCTTGAGCATTAGTGGTTCTTTCTTAAAAACGCCACTAAACCCCGAAAGCTTGGGAAATGGTGTCGTTGGGCTTAGGTTTTTTGCGGCGCTTTCTCAAAAACGCCGCTAATGCTTATTTTCAGTGGCGTTTTCCTTAAAGCGCCACTAATGATCGATCGTTAGCGGCATTTTTTATCCAAACGCCACTAAAAACGCCGCTAAAAGCCTATTTTGGTGTAGTGTATATCCAACGTTAGCCTTTATAGAATAACCAGTTATGGTGTATGTTTGACTGTATCAAAATATACAACTCACGATGTTGGGATAATGATGATCTCAAGTCTAAGGATCATATACATATTAATCACTATGAGTAATGTTGTGACAATTACATAATAATCCAAGAAACATACTCATAACGGGTCAGTCCAATATGTTGTTCCCTAACATATATATTCATGCATTGATTTTGACACTCCATTTCAATGACAACTCTTTATCATCAATCAACTACATGTTAGTCTTAATGCATTATTATTGTCCTAGCCAACAATAATACTTGACTAAGAATCTTTTAAGAATAATCATATTATTCTCAGGACATTATTATAAAATAGTTTATTTATACACACAGAAAAGAAATTGAAATAATAATGGTAACACCTTATATTAATAAACATGATAAATCAAGTATGCTATTACAACTATCTCATGATTGATCTTTTGGGCATACTCTAACAATCTCCTACTAGCACTAAGACCAATCACTCATATATCTAATACCAAGCGGCTTAGTGTGACGATCATGCTTCTGTTGTGTCAAAGGCTTGGTCAGGGGATCAACAATGTTATCATCTGTAGGTACTCTTCATATCTCTACATCCTCTCGATCGATAATCTCTCGAATAAGATGGTAGCGCCTAAGTATATGTTTGGATCGTTGGTGAGATCTAGGTTTTTTAGCTTGTGCAATGGCTCTATTGTTATAACATCGGAGTTCTATAGCATCTGATATGTTGGGCACAACCCCTAGTTCAGTAATGAACTTCTTGATCCAAACCGCTTCTTTTGCTGCCTTACTGGCTACAATATACTCGACCTCTGTTGTAGAATCGGCTACTGTACTTTTCTTTGAACTCTTCCAACTCACAGTACTACCATTAAGGCAAAACACAAAACTTGATTGTGATCGAGAATCGTCCTTGTCGGTTTGGAAGCTAGCATTAGTGTAACCTTTAACACTTAACTCTTCCTCACCTCAATATATTAGGAACATATCCTTAGTTCTTCTTAAGACCTTAAGGATATTCTTGACTCTGGTCCAGTGACCTTTACCAAGATCTACTTGGTACCTGCTCGTCATACTTAAGACATATGAGACATCTGGACGAGTACATAACATGGCATACATGATAGATCCAATATCAAAAGCATATGGAATTTTACTCATGCGTTCTCTCTCTTGTAGAGTTGAAAGACACATTTCCTTCGAAAGTGAAATACTATGTCTCATAGGTAGGAATCCTCTCTTAGGTTCTTTCATACTGAACCTTTTCAGTACTTTATCTATGTATGTACTTTGGCTTAGACCTAGTAGTCATCTTGATCTATCTCTATAGATCTTGACTCCTAAGATGTAAGTGGCTTCGTCCAAGTCCTTCATAGAAAAACAGCTTCCTAACCAAGCCTTAATAGACTGCAAGGTAGGTATGTCGTTTCCTATGATAAGTATGTCATCCACATATAGTACCAAGAATGTTATAGTGCTCCCACTAACTTTCTTATAAACACATAGCTCATCTTCATTTTTTATGAAACCAAACTCTTTGATTGCATCGTTAAAACGAAGATTCTAACTTCGAAAAGCTTGCTTTAATCCATAAATGGATCTTTGTAGCTTACATATCTTTCTAGAATCCTTTGGAATAACAAAACCTTCAGGTTGTGTCATGTACACATCCTCTTCAAGGTTCCCGTTAAGGAAAGTTGTTTTGACGTCCATCTGTGAGATCTCATAGTCATGAAATGAAGCTATGGTGAGTAAGATCCTGATGGATTTGAACATAGCTACAGGAGAAAAGGTTTCATCATAGTCAACACCATAAACTTGGCGAAAGCCTTTAGTGACTAATCTCCCTTTGTATGTTTGTACATTACCATCCATGTCGGTTTTCTTTTTGAAAACTCACTTGCACTCTATAGGTTTAACCCCTTCGAGTGGGTCAACAAAGTCCATACTTGGTTTTCATACATGGAATCCATCTCAGATCTAATGGCCTCAAGCTATTTCTCAGAGTCTGGGCTCGTCACCGCTTCTTGATATGTCCTAGGCTCATCTTCATCTATAAGAAAAATGTCACCATGCGTTGTAATGAGAAATCCATATCTCTCAAGTGCTTGACATTCTCTTAAAGATCTGCGCGGTGGTTGTGTTTCTACAGCAGTTACTTGTTCCTCAATTTCTTGTGGAATTTACTGTTGTTCTATCTCTGGTTCAGTGGTATTTTGTGATTCTCGAACTTCTTCAAGTTCAATCTTTCTCCCACTTCCTTTTCTAGAAATAAGTTCTCTCTCTAGGAAAACACTAGTCCGAGCAAAAAATATTTTGTTCTCAGTGGGATTAAAGAAATAATATCATTTGGTTTCTTTTGGATACCCCACAAAAATACACCTTTTAGATTTAGGTTCAAGCTTAGCAGACGTCTGACGTTTAACATAAGCTTCGCGACCCCAAATGTTCATAAAACACATACTAGGACGTTTCCTAGTCTACATCTCATATGGCGTCTTTTGAACCGATTTAGATGGAACATGATTTAATGTGAAAGCAGCTGTCTCAAGTGCATGTCTCCAAAAAGAAGTCGGTAGATCAGCATGACTCATCATGGATCGAACCATGTCTAATAGAGTTCGATTTCTTCTCTTAGAAACTCCATACCATTGAGGAGTAGCAGGAGGAGTAAGTTGTGAGACAATCCCACATTCCTTCAAAAGATCATCAAACTCTAGGCTCAAATACTATCCATATTGGTCAAGTCAAAGTGTCTTGATAGTTTTGCCCAACTGATTTTGTACTTCATTTTTGAATTCCTTGAACTTTTCAAAGGACTCAGACTTATGGCGCATGAGATAGGCATACCCATATCTACTGAAATCATCAGTGAAAGTAATGAAGTAGTGAAATCCACCTCTAGCCTGTGTATTTATTGGTCCACATACATCAGAATGTATTAGGCCCAATAAATCACTAGCTCGTTCACTTTTACCAGTAAAATAAGATTTAGTCATTTTTCCCAATAAGCAAGATTCACATACTTCAAATTGTTCAAAAACAAATGAATCCAAGAGACCATCTTTATAGAGTTTGGATATGCGTTTCTCACTTATGTGGCCCAAACGACAATGCCATAGATAAGTTCGATTTGAGTAATTTATTTTCGATCTTTTAGTATTTATGTTGTAAATGGGATTCATTTGATCTAAAATATAGAAGCCATTAATCAATTGTATCGAACCATAGAAAACATTACTGAGCTAAAAGGAACAACAATTATTCTTAATAATTATCTCAAAACCAATTTTGTCTAAACAAGAAATTGAAATAATATTTTTAGTCAAACTGGGCACAAAATAACAATCCTCTAAACATAAATCAAGTCCACTAGGCAAAGATAAAGTATATGTTCCCAAAGCTAATGCAACAAGTTTTGCTCCATTTCCAACTCATAGGTCCACATCTCCTCTAGCCAAAGTCTTACTCTTTTGTAGTCCCTGTATAGAAGTACAAATATGAGAACCACAACCAGTAGCTAATACCCATGAAGTAGTAGTTGATAAATTAATATCAATAACATAAATACCTGAAGCAAACGTTCCGCTTGTTTTGTCCTTCTTGACTTCCTCAAGATAGATAGGGCAGTTCCGCTTCCAATGTCTAGTCACACCATAATGAAAACAGTTTCCTTCCTTAGGCACCCCACCTTTAGGTTTCAATGCAGCTTTTCCTTTTCCAGTCTTGGGCCTACCTTTGCCCTTGGGCTTTGTCTGAACTTTGGCCTTTCCCTTGCCCTTGTTATTACGGACCATCATTATGGGCTTGGGTCCAACCTTTTTCATGTTGCCTTTAGCAGTTCGTAACATATTGAGCAACTGTGACAGAGTCTTGTCAATTTCATTCATATTGAAATTAAGGACAAAATGACTGTAGCTATCCGACAACGATTGCAGAATAACATCAGTAGCTAACTCTTTCCCCAATGGAAACCCAAGCTTAGACAGGCTTTCAATATAGCCAATCATCTTAAGGACATGAGGTCCTACTGGGCTTCCTTCAGCCAGCTTAAATTGGAATAGGGCCTTAGAGATATCGAACCTCTCTTGTCGTGCTTGTCCCTGATAAAGTTCTTTCAGGTGCTTGATCATTTCATAAGCAACCATGTCCTCATGTTGCTTCTGAAGCTCAGGATTCATAGTGGCAAGCATAAGACATCCAACGTCTACCATGTCATCGAGATGCTTCTTGTAAGCATCTCTATCAGCCCTCGAGGCATTAGTGAGTGGTTCATTAGGAAGCGGTTGTTCAATGACATATAATTTCTGTTCTTGTTTGAGGATAATCCTCAAGTTACAGAACCAGTCAAGAAAATTCAAACCATTCAATTTGTCATTCTCAAGGACAGATCGCAATGAGAGTGTATTAGTGTTTGCAACCATAATATATCTACAACAATAAAATATGCGTGTATAAATTTACCAAGTTTATATTAATCATTAAAATGACTTTATTAAAAGATATTCCAACTATTTTATTACAAAATTAATAACACTCATATATTAGTTTCAAAAAGACTTTCTCGAAAAGTATTTCAAGTGGGTTAAGGATCCATATTTCACTTTCTCTTAAGTCAGCTTAGGCTTTACTCTCAAGATTGTGGTTATTTAGGTAAGCAACACTTGCTAATTGCATCATATGTAACTTCTAATATTTGGTGAAAAGCTCTTGTTCTAATCATCTTATGGTTTATCCAAATTACTTGCCTCTAGGTTTCTAATCCTATTAGAGTAACCTAGTTAATTCATTAACCAATTTTAACTAGCGAATATCACTTGTTTATTCTTTGCGTTTAACCAAGATAAATACTAGTACTTCGCTTTAGCAGAACTTACAGAGTATTGATCGAGGCCTTAACGAGGGCAAAATTGGAAGGCTATGTTGACTTAATATTTTAATTGAGGGATTTTATTAAGGTTGTTCCATCTCACCAATTATGGTCTACTTTAGTCCATTTAGCCTTTTAATTGATCTCATCAATTAATGAGGTTCATTATTATCAAATTTTAGTATATTTAAAATTTGGCATGCTTTAGACATCTATAGCATCTCATACATGCATAAGTAAAGCAATAAATAAATGCAATAGTTATAGCCCATAAACTAAGGTGGTGCAACCCAAGCCAATGGGAGAACCAAAAGGAAACCTAAAGGTGTAAGCCGTTTCACAAGCTATCGGTCAACACTACTTGGCCCATCTTCCTTCTTGTCTAGTCCACAGCAACTCTTGAAAATTACAATATACAGAAACTCATTTTACATATGAGGGAGTAAGATGAGAAGAGAAATACAAAAGATTAGTAGTAAGGCACGACACACAGGCCGTATTTATAAAAATTACAACCTTTTATCTAATGGGTCATCGGGCTATAACTGTGCATTTCAAACACTGTGCATGTCAAAAATAGCATACATAATTCAACGTTTTGTTAAGTTGAATTATAAATTATCCTTTCAACTTTTATGGCCCACCGAGTTTTATTTATTATAAAACATACTGTAAGAAGATGGGGTCTGAGGCGATTGGAGGAAGCGGGCCGAAGCCCCCGCAGTACGAACCGCATACCCCAGTCAAATGAAACCTCACGATTTGATAACTTTTATCATCAGAATCATGTTTTCAGGATTTTAATCCTTGAGGTTTCATGCTAGAACAACCATTGTTCCATTAACGAGTTAACTCTTACTAGAAACTGTAAATACCACCATCGCACCATTACAGATTTATTAACACTTAGCAGTAATAACATAAAACCGAATATGCCACAACACCATGATTAACATTTAATCAATTATCGATAGGAACGGTTATCAGGTTATGCTTAAACGATTTAAACAGCCGGAAACATAATAAAATTAAAGCATTCATCTCATACAATTGCATCACCCATATATTTAAACCCGAGTCCGTATCACATAAGTGACTCTGATACCACTGTTGGAACGCTGGCACCCCCACGGCGCAGCAAAAATTAATTCATCCGGCGATCCAAACCTTGGATCCATGTGCGAGGAACGAATCGGGGTGAAATAAAGGTTTTGAAATTACCGAATCTTTAAATTGAGTAGACAGTGACGCTTCGGCAATCAGTATTTTGATCTACTATCGAACCAAGTCGTAACCTTTGATGACTCCAGCCTCTACAAAATCCACTCAGTTGACAATGAACAGAAGAAATCCCCAAAACTATTTTTTTGAGAAGACTTTACTTAATGGCTGCTAGACCTTTTTTTAAGCAAAGAAAAACGAGATTTTTTATTTTTTAGGGTTTTTAAAAAAACCCTCTTTAACCCTATTATAATTGGTATATATATAATTAATCATAATTCATTAAATATTTATTTGAACATAATAATCATAATTGAAATTAAATAAATATAACAATGTTTTAAATCGAAAATTATAATTCCATTAATTATAATAATGATTTCGGTAAACTATATTTATTTGAATTTATATACGAACCAAATTCATATATTAATAGAACTATGTTCTCATTATGTGTACAAAAAACTTGTACATATAATATGTTCGATATTTGATTACTTAATTAAATTAATTCTACAATTAATTTAATTCATGTGACAACCAAACACAATACCAACTATGTTTTATTCCATTCATTTCAACCATAGGGTGTGACCTTGTAGGTTCTTGTAAAGTTAGTAGTAGTACTAGAACAATTCTAATGTTACAAACAATGAGTGGCATCAAGCAATGCATCATTGCTACCTAAGTTATGAGAAATCATGATTCGACATAACCTTTTTCCGATTAACCTTTCATGCATTAATCCTTAAGTCCTTTATCTCTGGATTGACACAAGTCATGGAATAGTCACAGTTGCATAGTCCATCCCATTTTCCTTGATATATTGAGTAGACTATGATATACAAATCAATATGACATCTCATATCAACTTATTTGAGCATGGCCATCCATTTCTAGTCTTACTCAATCAAGTGGCCTAAGATATTACTCCCATTATGTAGGAGGGACTTATCCTATATAGATCAACCATATCCCTCTACATAGATCGTGGTATATCCAACATCAACCTTTATAGAATAACCAGTTATGGTGTACGTTTGACTGTATCAAAATATACAACTCACGATGTTGGGATAATGATGATCTCAAGCATAGGATCATATACATATTAATCACTAAGAGTAATGTTGTGACAATTACATAATAATCCATGAAACATACTCATAACGGGTCAGTCCAATATGTTGTTCTCTAACATACATATTCATGCATTGATTTTGACACTCCATATCAGTGACAACTCTTTATCATCAATCAACTACATGTTAGTCTTAATGCATTATTGTTGTCCTAGCCAAAAATAATACTTGACTAAGAATCTTTTAATAATAATCATATTATTCTCAGGACATTATTATAAAACAATTTATTTATACACACAGAAAAGAAACTGAAATAATAATGGTAACGCCTTATATTAATAAACATGATAAATCAAGTATGTTATTACAACCATCTCATTATTGATCTTTTGGGCATACTTTAACAGGCTGATCATCCCTTTCTTCTTCCCGATGTTGTAACAATGGGTTAGGGCCTCATAAATGCTCATCTGGATAGGTTTTACATCCTCTTGTTTATTCACTTTGACCATCGAAGCTAAGGTAGCCAAGACATCAGACATCTAATTTTCATCTTATGGAAGGTAGTAGAAGGTGATGTCATCAAACTCCTTAATTAACTCGAGCACCAGCTTTCAATAATCAATAAACTTGGGATTTCTCATCTCCCATTCACCTTTGACTTGATAGATTACGAGTGCATAGTCCCCACATACCTTCAGTACCTTGATATTGCGTTCTATAGTTGTACAGATACACATGATGCACGCGTTGTATTCTACCATGTTATTTGTGTGATCAAAATCAAGTTTACTAGTAAAAGGATAATGAGCTTCATTTGGGGATACCAGGACTACCCCAATTCCGTTACCTATGGCGTTTGAGGCTCTGTCAAAAATTAGTTTCCAGGGATATTCTCCTGGAGCACCTTCTTCAGTGGTTGCAACATATATCAGATCCTCGTTTGAAAAATCAAAATTTAAAAGGCTTGTAATCCTCTAGAACTTTGCTAGCTAGGAAATCCACTATTGTACTCCCCTTTACTGCCTTCTAGTTTACTTAGATTTTATCAAATTCGAATAGCAGCATTTGCCACCGAGTCATTCTTCCATTCAATGCGATCGACTCCATCATGTACTTTGGAGGGTTTATTTCCAAAATGAGCCAAGTCGTATGGTACAACATGTTTTGTCTCAGCCTCCGGGTTGTCCAGATTAAGGCGCAACACAACTTCTCAATTGGCGAATATCTTGCCTCACATCAAGTAAACTTCTTAATGAGGTAATATATTGCTCTTTGTTTCCTCCCTGACTCATCATGTTTGCCAAGTATGCATCCTATAGAATTTCCAAATACTGCCAAGTACAATATTAGTGGCTTATTTGGGCTAGGTGGCATGAACACTGGGCATTGGAGAAGTAACATTTAACCTTGTCGAAGGTCTACTGGCACTCGTCATCCCATACACATGGATCATGTTTCTTAGGGAGACGAAATATAGGGTCACGTTTCTCGGTTAGTTGTGAAATGAACCGAGCAATGTAATTTAATCTCCCTAGGAAACCCTGGACCTCTTTTTGGGTACACGGCGAAGGTAACTACTTTATAGCCTTGGCTTTATCTGGGTCAATCTCAATCCCTTTCTCACTGACTACAAATCCCGACAATTTACCTGGCATAGCCCCGAAAGTGAATTTTTACTGGATTCAACTTTAGCTGGAATTTTTTCAACCTCAAAAAATTCATGATATTTAGGAGAGGTCATGATATTCCTATAATAACGGTTATTTTAGACAAAATATTTGAAAATCTAATAAAAGCACTTATTGGACGAATTCAATCTAATCTACATACAAGTGTAATAGGATTTAAAGTTAAACCAAATTACTTTATTTCCATTACAGACCCTCTAATAGAAGAGTGTCTATGCCTTAGAGTTCAGACAAAAAATTCTGTTAAAAAAACAACTAAGAAAAATGAAGCTGAAGATTTATTACTAAAATCTGAAACAAAGTTACCATGGCTCTTTGATATGTTGCTCCCGCATTTTTCAGTCTGAATGGCATTACTTTATAACAAAATGTTCCCTATATTGTCACGAATGTGGTCTTCTCCATATCTTCAGGATGCATCTTTATCTGGTTGTATATAGAGAAACCATCCATGAAGGAAAATAGTGAATGACCTACCATGTTGTCCACTAGGGTATCGATGTGAGGCAACGGGAAATTATCCTTCGGGCTGACATTGTTTAAATACCTATAGTCTACACACATTCGCACTTTCCAATCTTTCTTAGGGACGGGAACTATATTGGCTACCCAGTTCGAATATTTGACCACTTGTAGGAAACCAGCGTCAAATTGTTTCTTGACCTCTTCTTTTATTTTTAACAGTACGTTTGGCCTCATCCTTCAAAGTTTCTGCTGAACTGGCTTGCATTCTTCCTTAATGGGAAGCCTATGTACCACGATATCAGTACTTAGACCAGACATGTCTTGATACGACCATGCGAAGACATCTTTGAATTCTTGGAGTAATTCAATGAGGTCTTGCCTTGTCTTTGCAGTGATGCAAGTTCCGATTTCCACTTCTTTTTTTCTTCTGCATATCCTAACCTCACAATTTTCACAAATTCTTTGTGAGGTAAGATATGTTTCTCATCTTGTTCTACTATCCTTAATAAATCAGGAGATAAGTTACAATCTCGATCATCTTCAAAGTCCTGAGGTTCCTCTGGACACATATCCTGCTCAAAAGGAGACTCTAAGTCAGCGGTAGCGTCGTTTTTATCATTGATATCTGGAGACCTGTTATAGAAATAAAAGAGAACCCAAAGAAAAAATAAGTCTAAGAATAATTATTTGTGTGGATAAGTATGGATGAAATGAAAAATAGAAGAATATTTGCCAAATGGGACACAAATATGCATTATTTTATTGGAATAAAAATAGTGGACATGTGCCTTTTTCACAAAATGATTCCTATTGCTCCTTGGCTTAGAGCAATAAGTGTGTTTTGAACATTACTCTGAAATAGTTTCAAAAATTACAGTGATCTTTTTCATAGTCCAATTGTTCAGAACACTTCCGGTGATATAAGGAAAAATTCTCGATAGGTTTTCTTCCCCAATTCCTTTTTCGGATATGGCATTGATGCTCAAGTTTCACAACATTCCTTCGCAGTTTTGATTAATGGGTTCTTTTTTCTATCATTTTCATTCAGGATAAATGATTTCTCTTAACACAAATTTTTCAAATATATGGAGAAAGATCATCGGTTCCCATTTGATCTCTCACTCACTTAGTTGTGTTCTCTTTCTCTCTTGCTTCTTTTCCAGTTCTTTCTTCTGTCTCGCATCTGGCTTGTACCCTAAGCCAAATCGATCTTGTTTGTCCATTAGTATCGATGTATTGACCCTTCCTTGGAGATATTTTCTGAGTCCTCTTCCAGGCAAGGCTCCTTTCCCAACTGTCAAATGTAGGCTCATCCTCGTGTTTTTGGATATTTTTGGCGCTGGGATCTCATTTCCTTCAACAATGAAAGTTGCATTAACAAATTCTAGTGATTGAAAGGAACATTCTATTGCCTCTTCGTCTGCTCCTATGTATGGAGCGTCACTAGTTACGGATACAATGATGTCCTCTTCAGCATTTATCATTACCAATCGACCCTTTGTTACCAACTTCAACTTTTGGTGCAGTGACGACGACACTACCCCACCTGAATAAATCCAAGGCCTACCCAACAAGTAGTTATAGGAGGGTTCAGAGCAATTAAGAGTGGTATTTCAATTCGCCCCATTACATTCATTTCTGTACCATCGAATGCTTTCACTATATTATGACACACCTTCATGTGAGAGCTATCAACTGGCAACCTATTCAGCGTGGGTAGAGGCAAGACATTTAGTGCAGATCTATTGTCAATTAACACTCCCGGCTATGTATATCATTTGCAGCGGATAGTGATGTGTAAAGCCTTCGTGGATCCTATGCCCCCTAGAGGTATTTCATCATCATTGAAGAAGATGAAATTGTCGGCACTTATATTATTGACCAAATGATCTAGCTTGTTCACAGAAATGTTATCAACGACATAAGTCTCATTTAACACCTTCATCAATGCATTACGATGTGTCTCTGAGCTCAGAAGAAAGGCTAATACTGATATGCGAGCTAGTTTTTTGTGTAACTGTTCTACTACACTGTACTCTCTATGTTTCTAAAACGTCAAGAATTCCTTAGCCTCATTCTTGGTCACTGGCTCATTGATAGGTGACTCAAGTCTAGTTGTTTTTCCTTTCTTAGGCTCAACTATTAGGGTTTTTTCCTTAAGGGGCTTGGTTCCCACATTTGCAGGGTCATAGCGTTTCCCACTGCGTGTGAAGAAATCGATATCTTGAACCCCTTTTGAAGTGCCAACCGAGTTCTCTCCTCCTAGAATCATCACTTTGCAATCAGAATTCCATGGAACCCTTTTGCTACCCTTGTAGGAAAGAGCCATGGGTTTTTGAATTATGATTTTTGGCGTAACTTGTGCTCCCACTTCATTGGGTCTCAGTCGGGAAATAATCACCACTGGGTGGTTGACCTTGTAAACTATCTTTGTTGATCCCTCCTCTGAGGCACAAACATATTCTCCCTCCGAGCCCTTGATATCTTCAAAGACTTCCAATTCTTTGTTATCCATCAAAATTTGCACTAGACTGTTGAATCCGGCATATTCTTGGATCTCATGACCTTCTGTAGTATGGAACTCACAGTAGCTCTTCACTCCTTTGGGTACCTCCTCTAAATCTTGAGTGATCAATCCCACATTTATCATTTTTTTGTCAAACCTATTTTAGAGGGGATTTTACCTTTACAATATCAGTTTTGGTCTTCTTGCCCCACTCTCGATTATCGCATTTAACCCTTGGTTAGGATGACTAGGTAATGAATTTCCTGCCACATTAGGCCCTAAGGGATCATCAAACCTTACAATCCCCATCTTGATAAACTTTTCGATCAATTTCTTGAATGCAGTGCAGTTCTCAATTGAGTGTCCCATTATTCCTACTTGGTACTCACATTGAGCATTAGCATCATAACACTTTGGGAGTGGAGGTTGCATGGGATTTAAGTAAAACGGGAGACTACATGCGAGTTGAACAAATTTTGATATAGTTTTCCATATGTCAACGGGATAGGCGTGAATTGGAGTTTTTCTTTGTTTGGCCCTGAATTGGATTCTTGCCTCGAAGGGCCTTGATGGCTAGTCATCATGGTCCTTGGTTGCTCCACTGTATCTGATTTTGAATAGTTCTTACTGTACACGCTCGTGGTATTTACTTCATTTTTTTCTTTCTTAGGCAGACCTTTTAGCACTTTCCCCCGCGTCTATTTTTCCACTCCTTATTGCATTCTCAATCATTTCTTTGAACATAACTATATCTGAGAAGCTCTTCGTAGCACTACCTAGCATATGGTTAATGAACGGGGTTTTCAAAGTGTTTATAAAAAGCATTGTCATCTCATTTTCTAGAAGAGGTGGCTGAACTTGTGTTGCCACATCCCTCCATCTTTCGCATATTGCCTAAAGCTTTCATTTTGCTTCTTCTCCATGTTTTGCAGCGTAATTCTATCGGGCGTCATATTGATCACATGGCTGTATTGTTTCATGAAAGCCAAGTCTTTCCATGAATTTATCTTGGCACGGCTCAGCTGATTGTATCATTTGGTAGCCGACCCGATCAAACTATCCTAAAAATAATAGATTAACAATTGGTCGTTATTAATGTATCCCGTAATTCTTCAGCAAAACATTTTGATATGGGCTTTAGGGCAACTAGTCCCATTGTAATTTTCAAATTCTGGAGTTTTGAATTTTGGTGGGAGCACAAGATCCGAGACTAAACTCAATTCTTTGGCATCGACTTCAGAAAGGTAGTTAGCACTCTTCATAGCTCTAAATTTCTCCTCCAACCACTTGCACTATCCATAGCTCTGAATTTCTCCTCCAAACACTTACACCCATCTTCCAGCTATTTCAGTAGTTCTACTCTTGCCCTCTCAATTTCCGCCATGTCGTCCAAATCTAGAACAACGGGTTTGGGTATTCATCGATTATGAGGTGCCGGCCAGGTATTGTTGTGGTCTTATGGTAACGGGTACTCTTCGTGGATATGTATTTAGTTGGGCTTGGACGTTCACTAGAGTAAAGCTCGGGGGCCGTGTAGGGTCTTTGTTATCATCGCTAGAGTTTACAGTAGTCTTCCCTTTTTCAAGTCCGCCAGCCAATAACTGGGTCAACTGGCTTATTCTGCTTCTTTGGGACTCTTGCATTTGGTCCTTCATGTCTTGTTGCACCTTAGCTAATTGGTCCTACAGCTACGCTTTCAATTAATCTTGCATGTCTTTCTAAATTTGTTCTAGTCTCTCTAACCTTTGATCTATGGTTTTGGTTTTACCGTGGGTACCGTAACGATATTTAGTTAGCAGATTCTTGGTGTTTTCTAGGTTAACTGTCATAATTGTGATTAATTAGGTTTTTTTTATGAGATTTAATGCATGTAATGAAATGTAATGCTAATGAATGAAAAATGAATGCAAAAAAAAGGCATTGATTCTAGTTCAACTCCTTTAGAACAAATTTAATAGAAAACAAAATTCTTTACATAAAACAGATACATTTCACATATACAACCTTTCCCTAATACTCAAAGCCTTAACTTTCCTAAGAAGCCAAGCTAATTCTTGGCTTCAATCTGATTCTGATTCATATTTCAGGCTCAGCATGCTAGCTTGAACTGCTAGGGTTTGCAAATGGTCGGCTACTTCCCGTACTTGAGTCAAAGCTTCACTCATAATGCGGTCTCTATCCTTGATCTGACCCTTAGAGCGTTGGAGTTGATCCTTCCAATGTTCATTGTTCATTTCAAGAAGCTCAACTTAAAGTTCACAATTTTGTGATGCAACCTCAAGCTTTTCTATCTTTCTCTTCAACTCTTCAATCTTAGTCAGGCTTGGTTTTAATATAATCATATAGTTGCGACTATGATGTTGATGCAGAGACCTTTCTAATTCCGCTACCCAGGCTCCCAATCCAACTTTTGCATCTCGGCTTTCTAACAATTCTTTTCTTAAAGCATCGTATCAGACTCGAACATTTTGGAATTTTTTTCCCACTAATCGACTCTAATATTTTCTTCTTGTATTTCCTGACGCCATTATCCCGACGTTTTGCCCAACCCGGCAGTGCATATTGACAAGCGGAGTTTCCTATAATCCATTTTAAGCAGTCCAAGTCTTCCTTAGCCTTGTTCTTTCCCTTTCTCATTTTCTTGGCTTCTAACTTTTGGACGTCGAAGTCTAATCCTATCTGAATCTTTTCCTTTTTTAACTTCTCTATCCTTTTCCCCAGCTCTGAACTTTTTTTTTGAAGTCTTGCTTTACGATCTCTAATTCAAACGGGATCACTTCCTTTAAAATGAAACGATTATGCAATACATGAAAACATACAAAGAGAAACTCTCGAACCAATAAAACAGACATATTAGATCGCTATGTAACCCGAGATAACAAAGACAAAACATGAAAGATGAAATGCAAGGAAGGGATCATTAATTTAAACCAAATTATCAATTTTCGACAAAAAGACCAAAAAGTAATCAACTCGTGGCTTGAATCTCTTATTTTATCCCTAGTGGAGTCACCAAGCTGTCGAAACCCTTTTGAAATTGACTTTTTATTTTTCAAATGAAGATGGATTTGCCACCAATCCTTTTTATTAGGTGTGATCGGATCATCTTGAAACTTAATCATCTTAATAAAAGGTTAAATTTACTAAAACGATAATTTTCGGTCTACAAAACCCAAGAAGTTGGTTCAGGAGTTGATTATGTATGAGGAAAGATTAACGCCCTCAAAACGCCCAAAATTGGTACCTAGTTGATTACTTGATGTCTTAGTGTCTAAAATTAAAAATTCAAAGAAGATTTAAGATACGATCCCCTTTTTGCATGATTTTATTAAAATGTCGCAAACTAAATTGAATTTTCTGGAAAGAGCTTTCTTATTTCGAGTCAATCGAGAAAAGGATCATGTCCCATAAGTTAGGGCATGATATCTCGAATCCTCGAAAATAAGGATTCTCGTCATTTGATTATTGCCTAAGTCCTATGTATTTTGAGTTTTAAATAGGATATTTAGTTATTTCGATTCTAGGAAAAAACCACACTCTGTAAGTTAAGAGCATGACTCCTCGAATTCCCAAAAATAACGAATATTTCATTGATTTTAATTATTTCTTATGTGTTTTTGCCGAAAAACGGATGAATGTAAGTAGCAATATTTACAATAAATGATGATGGCGAAATTATGATATTAACAAAATAACCACATAAATAATGAAATGAAATGACAATATTATAATTAATACAATAATAAGGAATAATAATAGTAAAATATTCAATTAATAATACTATATGATAATAATGATAATAATAATGAAATAATATAAAAAAGTATGATAATAGTCTAACTACATTCAATATATATTGATATTTGATACCAACAATAATCACTTAATAGATTAACAATAACAATAATTAAAAACAAAGGACCAAAATAAAATAATCGAAAAATTTTTATGCAAAATATAAATTATATAACTTAAAGGGAGAAAATATAAATAATGAAATTAACGTGTTGGAAATTAAATAATAGTAAATAGAGGGGCTAAATTTTAGAAAGGTAAAGGACTAAATTAAAATTAAAAAAAATTAAAATCTGAATTGCAAAAAAAATAAAAGCAAATAAAGGACTAAATTATATGCGAAAATGAATAGGGACCAAAAGGGGTATTATCCCAGCCATCTTACACATGTCCTTCCCTCAGAGGGTCAACAGTGGGTCAAGGGACTAAATTGCACAAGAATAAAATAAAAAGGTTAAAAATAAAACAACTAAAAATGAAATAGGAAAAAATTAAAAAGAAGTAAAAAAGTGAAAGGACCAAAATGGAAATTATCCCCTCCATACGAAAACACGCGGATCCTAGGCGGGATTCGGGTCGGGCATTCGAGTCATACTTCAAAACGACGCTGCTTTGGGGCTTCTAAAGCCAGACCAAAATGGTGTTGTACTGTGGCCTTCTATAAGTCAAAAAATTTTAAAAATTTTCTTTTCTCTCCTGAGTTAAAAAAATTTTTCCTTCTCTCATTTCCTCTCAAAATAGCCTTTAAGCCGGTCTTGAGGTCCGGCGAGGTTCCACGGCAGCCACTAGTCATTGGCGACGGGGTCCGTCGTCCCTTGTGGGCGGGATTCATGAAGCGACGTCCTTTTCAACCCTCAAAACCCAAATCTGGGGTCAATATTTCCTGAAACTCAGTAAAAAATAAGAAAATCCGAGAAGTCGTTCGGTTTCTCTATGTTTTCTTATGGGTACCCCCACACCTTAGCGGCCTCAAACAAACCAGGGACGATTCGGAGGTCTTTCACGCTTGAAGGGAGCCGTCCTTCATCAGAGATGGTGTCCTCATCCACTCATGACGGTGGAATATGAAGCGGTGTTCAGGTAAAAAAATCTTATCTTTTATTTATTTATTTTTCGAGAAAAAAAAGAAATTGATAAAATGAACTACCTTTAAAACTTGTCGTTGTTTTTGTTTCCCTGTCTTATGCTTTTTTGTCTTCTTTCTCTTTTGCATGTGGTGGGGGCAGAGGGTGAAGTCAATAGCGGTGGTGGTCCAAGAGGTGTCAGACGACACGCCTGCTGACCTGGCAAGGCTGCAACGCGAGAGGGAGCTAGGGTTTCTTCTTACTTGTTTAGGTTATGGGCTATTGGGCTAGTGTGTTTGGGCTTTAGGGTTTTTTTATTTGTTTGTTGTTTGGGCCAATTTGTTTTTTATAAGTGGACTTTAATATATATATTGGTTTTATTTTGGCCCACATTTGGAGAAGATGATGTAGATGATGAAGTTTTTGGGTGTTTTTCTTGGTTTAAATAGAGGTTTTAAGGTTCAAGGGTGATAGAAATCAAAGAGGATTAGGAATTAGAAGTAAAAATTGATTGGGAGAGTTAAAGGGAAAACAAAGGGATGGCACCAATATGGGGGAGGAGAAGTTAACGTGAAAACTATTTGGAAAAAGGGGTTTTTCGGTTGATTTTGGACATTTGGTCAAATTTCTTCATAAAAACTCTTAATTTAGACTCTTTTTCAAATTGGTCCTATTTTCAAAATTAAAGATATTTAAAACTCATTTTCAGAAATTGATTTAATTTTCTAAAAACCATAATTGAAAACATTACCGATATGCCATGTCACAAAGTTTCGAACACTCAAAGGCTAAAAATCTTAAAACCCTTAAAACTCCTAGGCTCTATTTTGGGGTGTTACATGGGTCTTTTCTAATGTACTATTAGTCCAGTCAGTCACAACTATGTCTCTATCTTTTGGGCGTTATCCGCTCCGGTCCTCAAGATAATGCATCTCCCCTATTAGACTTGATAGACGACATATTAGTTTTTCAATTTGGTTTCTCATTCTCGATTAGACTAAGGACATGTTTAGGTCCATCTACTAATATAAGTTATCTTTTCGTATTACGATCTGACCACGTCATACTACTTAGTATTAGTTAAACATTAGATAACTAGTGAGGTACTTTCTTCCATTTTGCTTTGAATGCAAAAACTATTAAGAATAATATACAAAGGGTATTAATGTAATTCATGAATAATTTTATTAAACCAATCAATTGGAAAAATTACAAGCTTACAAAAAAATATACTACATTTAGGGCACCAGATCCAACAGGTATCTCATAATCCACTTCATTCCATTCCATTACTCTTTGCTTAGATTAAAAAGAAATTGACTAACAGTACCAACTACATAAGCTAAGTTTGGTCTCATGCATACCATCGCACACATAAAACTACCAATGTCTAAAGAGTAATGAACTTTCCACATGTCTTCCTTCTCTTTATTTGTTGAAGGGCTTTGCCTAACACTCAACTTGAATTGCATCAAAAGGAACACTAACCACTTTAGCTCTATCCATATTAAACCTTTGAATTACTTTCTCAATGTACCTCTTTTGTGATAACCATAACTTCTTGGCCTTTTTATCATGTGTCAACTAAATGTCAAGAATTTTCTTTGCTAGCCCCAAATCCTTTATCATAAAGGACTTACTTAACTCTTGCTTCAACATGGCGATTCTAGAAGCATTACAACCAACAATAAGTATATCATCAACATAGAGCAATAGGATAATGATATCATCACTAGAGAATCTCTTAACAAAAACACAACGATCAGAAGTAGTTTTCTTGTAGCCATGCTCCCTTATAACATACTAAAACTTACTATACCATTTCCTGAGAGTTTACTTCAAACCATACAAACTCTTCCTCAATTTGCGCACAAAGTCCTTTTTCCCTTGTGCAACAAAACACTCTGGCTATTTCATATAAAGATCTTCCTCTAAATTACCATGAAAGAAAACAATTTTCGCATTCATCTGTTAAATCTCTAAGTCATAATAAGCTATCAAACTTAATATAGTTCTGATAGAGGACATCTTCACAACTAAAGAAAATATTTCCTCAAAGTCAATCCATTTTTTCTAATTGTAACCCTTGACGACCAATCTAACTTTGTATTGTAGAGTTAAATTCTCTTCTTGCTTCAACCTGTAAACTTATCGATTTTTCAAAGTTCTTTTACCCTTTAGCAATTTCATTAAAATAAAAATAAGATTGTCATGCAATGAGTCAAATTCATCCTTCATAGCACTAACCCACTAACCTTTGCATTCACTTTCCATAACCTCATCATAACACTCGGGTTCTTCCCCATCAGTCAAAAGAACAAACCCATTGATAGAATACCTCAAGAAAAATCATCAATCTCTTGTTGATCTTTGAGGTGGAACTGTTGGTAGAGCTATAGGTGTTTGGTGTTGATTATTCTCAACCTCATATATGGAAGCATCAAAATCAACTATACCCTACTGGTCACCAATGTTGTTTCTTGCATATCATCTTGAATAGGATTCGATAGAGGAGCTAGAGGAACTGGATCCATGTCAATCAAGTCACCACTACTTTTTGGATTTGTCTTATTGGTTTTATCCATGTCTTCGATGGTCTAATTCTCAAAGAAAACCACATCTATGCTTCTCACAAGTTTCTTTTCAATCAAATTGTATAGTCTATACCCAAACCCATAATGACTATAACCAGTGAAGATACATTACTAAGTCTTGGCATCCAACTTAGATCTCTCATATTTTGGAATGTGAAAAATACCTTACAATCGAACACATGTATGTGATCATATGACACAAATTTACCAACAAAACCCTATCTGGTACATCGCCCTTCAAAAGAACACTGGGAGACAGATTAATCACATGTGCAACTGTATACAAAGCTTCAACCAAAAAGGATCTAAGAAACTTTGCATCTAAAAGAAAACATATGAATCTCTCAATCAATGTTTGGTTTATTCTATCAGCCAACCCATTCAAGTGTGGAGTCATTGACGGTGTCTTTTGATGTCTGATTCCCTGTAATCAATAATAAACATCATACAAGCCTCTATACTCGCAACCATTATTAGTACTGATGCACTTCAACTTTTTCCTAGTCTCTCTCTCTCAACTAAAGATTGAAATTGCTTAAACACATCAAGTACATGGTCTTTTATTTTCAAAGCATAGACCCAAAGCTTTCTCGAACAGTCATTAAAAAAATTCACAAAGTAAAGTGCACCACTGAGTGATCTAACCTTCAACGGACCACAAACATTGGAATGAACGAACTCTAGAAAATCTAACTTTCTCGAAGGAGGATGATACTTAAACAAAACTATTCTCTGGTTTCCAACTAAACAATGAACAAAATTCTTCAGTATAGCATTCTTCAAACTTGAAAGTTGATTTTTCTTAACCAAACAATTAAGCCCCTTCTCACTCATGTGACTAAGTCTCATGTGCCGCAACTTTGTTGAGTCATCATATTTTGTCACATTCACCATGCCTCAAAAAGTCGAAACTTGCACCAAATACAAGTTTGAACTCTTCTTCCCTTGAGCCACAACTAATGAGCCTTTAGTCAATTTCCATTTACCCTCATTGAAAGTGTTACAAAAACCATCACCATCAAGCTTTCTTACAAAAATAAAATTCAAACGAATATTTGGTGCATGTCTAACATCTTTAAGTGTCAACTTGGTTTCATTATTAGTGACCAAGCTAACATAGCCCATGCAACCAACTTGTACCAAGCCGTCATTATCCATCTTCAATACCCTAAAATCACAAAATATATAATATGTGAATAACTCCTTTCGTGATGTAACATGAAGCGAAGCACCAGTGCCTATCACCCAACTAGTCTCGTCACATACTAGGTTGATAAAATTCTCATCACAAAGGACTAACAGATCATTAATAGTAGCATCAGTAACATGTTCAAATTTCTCATTATCCTTTCTCTCTTGTTTATCATCATCACCCCTGTTCTCTCTTTTCCACTTGTAGCAATACTTCTTGATATGACCTTTCTTGTCGTAATAATGGCACTCAAGATTCTTGTATCTTAATCTCGACTTGCTTCGATTTTTATCTCTACCCTTTTCACCTTTGCAACGCTTCTCACCCAATCTGGTCGCCGGACCCGAGCAATAGGATGTTACTACCAACATTACTCAATTACAAACGATTTACAAATTAAAATTCATAAATAAAAGTTCAATATTCATATTCAAGCATGTAAATTACGTTAATAAATCTTTTTCAGGTAATTATTGAGTATACGGAAGTTAAAAATAATTTGGGAATGAATAGGGATCAATTTAAATAAAAATTTAAAATTTAAAATAAAATTAAAAACATGGGACACATGACCATGTCCCTTACCCTGCGGAACGACTAAGGCCATGTGGAGGCTCACATGACCATGTGAACAAACTGTGCAACAACCTGATGCCATGTGAAAAAGAAGTCACACGTCACAAGGCCATGTAATAAGGCTCAGCCTGTGTGGTTCAAGAACATAGTCGTGTGGCTAGACCATGTACAATTTGAAAAGAAGGTCACATGGCCATGTCTTCAGGTTGTGTAATGACTTGTGACCGTGTGAGATAAACCTACACCTAAAATTAATAAGAAACACGGCCGTGTGAGGAGACCGTGTGTGGCACACTATCGTGTGACAGGTCGTGTGCACCTAAAATGGCTTCCAAAATAAGTCAAATCTTCACTCATCACTTAGGTGCGAAGTCAAACCCAAATCAACCATTTTCATACCTTCAAAACGCATTCAAACATGCTTGAAATATACCTAATCATTCAACCTAAGTGCCTAACCAATATGCTCTTATTGGCACCACATTTCAACAAATCAAAATAATCAAAATGAATACTATCAAACATACCAATCTTGAACACATTAAGTCATTCACTCCATATTTGATTTTCATCTTAACCTTACAACCTAGATACAAAAACTACCAAAACTATACAGGTAAAACGTAATTTTAAACTTGACTTCTACCAAATCCATGCTAACATAATCAAGGCATATCATGTATCAACTAATTTCAAGAAATCATCAAACATAAAGTCAAACATGTAACCAACTCATTCATGGCAACATTAAGCAAATAACCAAAGCAAACCACTTTCAAGCTATCAACAATTTGACCATTACCATCACACTTATACGTAATTACATAACCATTACACACTCACATGATTCAAAATGACTAAAATAAGTATATCATAACCTAGGTACATGCAAAAACCAAAAAAGACTATTCACCAAGACTTGAGTTTGAGATTTTCGTTGGATGTCGAGTCGATAATAGAACTATTAGGTACTAACCTCTGTATGAGAAAAACAAAACATACTCTAAGTATAATTTAGTGGTGATTCTGTAATTTGAATAATTAATCTTAATACAAAACATTCAATTACATGGTTAAAATGCGATAAGAGAACTTCAAAGAAACATATAATTATTCATTCATATTTTGTAACTTTATTATTCAATTCAAACACGAGTATTTCATGAATCATCACACTTTCATTTCATACATTCATTATATAATTATCCACAATTCACAACCATCTTTATTTCCATCCATTTCACATACTATAATTTTGATTTCTATTTTCGTTTTCAATTTCATCTTTCTTTTTTTCCCCTTATTAACATGACTCAGACTTGGACTCGGATGCACGGATCCAACCAACACACCAAAGTTTGGTACCCAATGCCTGACGGATAAATCCTTAGAAATAAATTGCTCCCTGTGCTGGCCAGTAAAATTGACGAATATATGTGCCCAGCACTGGTTGGTACAACCAACAAATGGGGTGCCTAACACTCCCCGACACGTAATCAAGTAACCTTGAACTCTTCTTATTCTATGGCATGCCAATTGTACCCGACTCTGTTCGAATAGTTAATAGGGTAACAATTTTCTCAATTCAATTTGTAAACCAATTACTCAATCCTACATCACTAATTCACCAATTCAATCATTCATTCACTAACATAACAAAATGTCTCATTTCCATATCGAATCTAATTTCACATACAATATACAGTATTATTACAACTATGCAATTTAATCCCTTGTCACCAATAATCATTCAATCACATCATTTCAATTCAAATTTAGCATTTCGCAACATTATTTTAAAGGACTAACTTACCTTATATACTTACATATTAATGCAATGTGTAAAAGAAAAAATTGAAATAGCTCGGATTATAGAAACACCAACCATATACTCTGAGCTACTCGTCGACAACCTTGACCTTTCCTTTCTTTCTCATAGATTTTGAGTCGACGTTAGCAATTTTGAGCTTGAAATTTTGAATCCTCAACCATTCATTTTCCCCTTTTTCTTTCTATGCTTTGAAACACCAAGGAAATGAAGCGAAATTTTCTTTCTCCTTCCATGCACTAAGGTTATTAGTTTCTTAAATTTTATTTTATTTAAACATTATTATAACTAAGTATTATAATATAATATATATAATACATATACTAAAAACCATAATCGGCCACCATAAAACATATAATAATGGTCTATTTATTTTATAAGTCCTAGATATTCAATTCTATTTGTAATTCCTTTATAAATATTACTTTATTTACTTATGCAATTTAGTATCTGTTCTCTAATTAAACATTATTTTATTGAAAATACTTATCCAAAATCTAATTCACTTCTAATATGACTTCGCAAATATTTCATAAAAATATTTACGAGTCTGGTTTACAAATATGAGGTCCCGAAACCACACTTTCTGGTACCATTGACTACCGATTCGTTACAACCTTTGTCTTTGCCTTTCCCCCTACTTTTAGTAACTAAAACCTCGGATTGTGATGAAGAAACTTGACACATTTTCACTTCTTCATTCAATACACCACTATTATCAATTTCCAAAGTTATAACACCCTTTAGAGTAACATTAATGAGTGAGACTCGAAACGTTTCCCAATAGTCCGGTAGAGTAGCAAGCAACCAAAGCCCTATAATCTTATCATCAAATTTAATTCTCATACCAAGTAGTTGAGTCAACAAACCTTAGAACTTATTCAAGTGGTTTGGCTATAGAAGTTCCTTCTTTGTAACTCAATGTCATCATTCTCTTTAGCATGAATAACTTGTTATTGCCAGACTTCGAAGCATGCAAGTTTTCAAGCTTATTCCACAATGTACCTGCATGTATCTCTTAATCAATATGGTTATAGACATTCTCTTCAACAAATTTCCGAATAAAATCTCAAACCTATTAATGCTCAAATTCCCATTTGTCATAAGTTTTCGACTTCGATTTTTTAGTAGCAAAAACATGAAGTTGCAAAGCCTTCACAAACAAAAGATCGTTTATCTTGTTTTGCCCAAGTTGATTATTTGTGTCATTCAACAGATTCATCTTACCAGTGCTAATATCTATGATTATCGAACATGAGAACGAAGCTCTGATACCAATTTGTTGGACAAATTTAAACCCAACGAAATACTGAAGAAGCACAATCGGTTTTCTTTTGCTTTCAAAAAATCAATTCGATAATTGTGGCAAACCCAATAACACAATACATATAAAAAAATTATGCAAATAAACTATATTATCCCAAGTAGAAATAATAAATCGAGGCACACAATTTGTACGTGGAAACACCTTTAAAGCAAAAGGTAAAAACCATTGGACATTGAAAGTCCACCAAAACTATCACTATGATCAAAATATTACTACAAAATCAAAACCAATCAAAAATAAAGAGTATACAACTCAAACAAGGTTGTAACCTCCCCAACCCGACCTAGACGCAATAACTTAATTAAGGGGGTCGAAATAGCCTAATGAAACATCCAGTTTTCAATAATATCAAAAACCCATTTCATATAAGAACTCAAGTTTTAAAATGGATATCGATACCAATTAAAAAAGTATTGATACTTATTTAAGTATCAATACAGTTTCAACATTTTTCAAATTTATAAATTTATAAAACGTTATTAATCAGTATTGATACTTTTATATAAGTACTGATACCAATTTGACATTATGTTCGTTTTGGAACCATTTATATAGGCAAGTATCGATACCTGATGGTAAAAATCACTTTTTTTAAAAGCTTTCATTGCATACTCCAACATAACGTCAAATGGCCCAGTAGTTCATTCAGTTTCAAATACACACATAATAAATTCACCCGTTTATGAAAACATCAGTTTGTTTTAGTTATTCTTTTATTCAATTTTAAATCCAAAGCTATAAAAATCTTATTTGAACCATTTTAAAGTAATTTAACAAATCTTGAAATTCCTAGCCATAACCAAGTTTGATATCATAAAATGCAATGATAAATCCCAAATAAAACACCCATATGAATAACCAAATCTATGCCACAGTCCATTTAAAATAATGCAAAATCCAACAGAGGTTAAAAATAAAGTTTAAAATACTTTTGTTAAAAATCAATTACAGTGCTTTAAGTGTCAAGTTTGAGCCTTAACTTTACGAGTTATCTAAAAAGATGGGAAAACTAAATGGGTGATCTATAAAGCTCAGTGTGGTCTTAACATGTGAATAGCTATCGTATAAAGTAATAAATAATAGCATCTAAGCATGCAATATACAAAACATATCAATTTCACAATATTCAAAGAAAACATAGTATCTTCTAGCATGCTTATGAATGTCAGTGTAGTACATTACCTAATCCAGCCCTAAACACCACAATAAGAGTTCCCTACACCTCGTCCAGCCCTACATATCAAAATAGTAATTGTGGATAAGCGTCCAGAATAAAAGTGGATCTGCTTAGTGAACATGCCCGACTTTTAAAGCCTTCAACAACATAAACCCCAATGCATTAGTATGACATACTATCAATGCCAGAAAATAGTAACAATTTTAACATGCTATTATCATGCAAATGGTAATAGTTTATTGATTAAGTAGTAACAGTAGACGTGCATCAGTAATAAATACAAAATTAACACTGAATCAATACCACACACATAGTCAACATTAACCTTTCAGATAATGGGAGCATACCACAACAAGATCTACCATAAATGGTTTCGTTTCCCACTAAGTCGATTCATCGGTTTCTCAGTACCACATCAAGGACTAATTTCAAACTAGATTTGAAGTTACTTAAGACAACCAAAACCATTAGGATAATATAACTAACATAATTAGATTAAATCAGCAATCGAAATGAAAAAATAGACACTTATACGTTCAACCAAACCCATATACACACATGGCAACACACGGTTAAGACACACACCTTCAGCCACACGCCCGTGCAGCACTTTTTCAGTTCAGATTTGATCAATTTCTCCTAGATCATGGCTTTTAATTGGCATACACATAAAAATACGCAACATTAGAATTGACATCAAAGGTTTCAGGAAGATCTAAAAGATATCGGTTAAACAAGATAGAAGGGATTAAATTGCAAACCCATTACGAATCCAAAGTCGAAGTGTTACCGATATAAGGGATTTCGCTTACTGATCTACAACAAATGGAAATGGATCTATCATCAACAGTCCCAATGCCAATGGGATTCGAATTAATAGAGTGTGATTCGATAAGAAAAGTGAAATTGGTGACTCAAGGGTGGTGCAAGATGCACCGATGAGAATGGGGTAATCCGAATGTTATAGATACAATGGACGAGAAACGAAAGATAAGAAAAGAAAAGAAAAAAGGAGAAGAGAAGAGAAGTGAGACGCAATGGAGGAGAAATGATAGAAAAGAAATACAACTAGGGAAAACTGAAGAGAGAAAACAAAGAGTTTAGGGTTATAGGCGGCAACAGAAATAAGAGAAATGCAAAAGAGGGGGTCAACCAAGAATAATAGGTTTAAATACTTAGGGCTTGCGGCATTAGGGTTTTCTACACTAGAAAATGCGGTGGTTTCTATACTTGTTTAAATATCGATACGGGTTTTGGCATTCAGATAGACCAAGCCCAAATAGAAGCTAGTTACACATCCAGAGAGATAATTAAAATACCTTCAACAGTTACAAATTTAACCAAAAATTTTAACCTAGAATTTGGGGCGTGATAGTTCTTCCCTCCTTAAAAGAAATTTTGTCAACGAAATTTACCTGGTCTAAATAGTTGAGGATATTGTTGCCGTATTGAATCTTCTAGCTCCCTTGTAGCCTCTTAGAACCTTTTCTTCTCAACCTATAATCTCTACAGGCTCTTCCTCAAATGACAAATCTGGTCTCACCTTTACTTCCTAAATTGGAACTACATGCGATGGGTCAAATCGATACTTCCGTAACATGGAGACATGGAACACATCATGAATACAATCAATCTTAGGAGGTAACTCTAACCGATATGCCACCAGCCTAATTCTATTTAGGATCCTATACGACCCAATAAATCTCGAGCTCAACTTGCCTTTCTGCCCAAATCTCAGCATTTTCCTCCACGATGACACTTTCAAAAAAACTTGATCACCTACACTGTACTATATGTCTTTTCTCCTGAAATTTGCATACAAGTTGTATCTATCTGATGTTGCTTTCAACCTATCTTGAATTAGTTCACCTTTCACTTCAGTCTCCTGAACCTGTTCCAGACCCAAAACTTTCCTTTCACCCAAATCAGTCCAACATAGTGGTGTTTGACATTTACGACCATACAATGCCTCATATGGTGTCATTTGTTTGCTTGATTCGAAACTGTTATTGTATGCAAACTCAACCAAAGGCAAGTGCTCCCCCCAAGTACCTTTGAAGTCAATAATACAACTCCTCAACATATTCTCTAGAATTTGATTTACCCGCTCCGATTGACCATCTGTTTGAGGATGGAAAGTTGTACTAAAATCTAGTCTAGTACCAAGTGTTTCATGTAATTTCTTTCAGAATCGGGATGTAAAAAATGAGGATCACAGTAAAAAATTATCAAAACAAGCACTCTATGCAGTCTCACAATCTCTGAAGTATACAACTTAGCCAACTTCTGTAGTGAGTAATCCGTATGAACCTGTAAGAAATGAGCCGACTTAGTCAATCTATTAAGAATTAATCAGATCAAATCCTTCTTCGTGGGTGTCGAGGGTAACCCACTAACAAAGTCCATAGTATTCGTTCCCACTTCCACTAGATAATCTTAATTGGATGCAATAAACCAGAAGGAAATTGGTGCTCAACTTTCACTTGCTGACACATTAGACAGTTAGCCATAAAATATGTTACCTCTAACTTCAAACCATACCACCGATACAATTCTTTTAGATCTTGATACATCTTATTCCCTCAAGGATGTATAGCATACGGGATACTATGCGCTTCCTAAAGTATAGCATGCCTCAGTTCCTTATCATAAGGTACACATAATCTCCCTTAGAAACATAGAACACCATCAGAATTAAACGTGAAATCCGTCATCAATTCCTCATTAACTTGTTTTATCCTAAGCAATAGTGAAACATCCAAATGTTGTTTTTTCTTGATCTCACTGACCAGGGTGGACTATACTTGCAACTCTTCCAGTAAGCCTGCATCATCAACTAGACTCAACCTAACAAACATTTCCCTCAAATCAACTATCGACGTCCTACTTAGAGCATCTTTCACAACATTGGCTTTTTTGGGGTGATACTCTATGACACAATCGTAATCCTTTAGCAACTAAATCCATCTCGCTACCTTTAGTTCAACTCTTTTTGGGAAAGAAAATACTTGAGACTCTTGTATCCGTTTAAGTATAACACTTCTCACCATACAAATAATGCCTCCAGATTTTCAACATAAGTACCACAACTGTTAGTTCCAGATCAAGAGTCAAATAGTTGCATTCATGTAGTTTTAACTGCCTCGATGCATAAGTAACTACATTTCCATCTTGTATTAACACACATCCAAGGCTAGTGTGAGATGCATCACTATACACCACATAATCCTTCCCCGACTCAAGCTGAATCAACATTGGTGCTTGAGTCAACAAAAAATTTAGCTTCTCAAAGTTAGCTTGTTGGTCATCAGTCCACTAAAAAGGAGCATTCTTTCTCAACAACTTCGAAAATGGAGCAGCAAGAAGAGAAAAACCCTCAAAAAACCTTCAATAATACCCAACTAACCTTGAGAAACTTCGAATCTCAAAAACATTCTTTGGTTGCGTCCACTCCAGAATAGCCTTAATCTTCTTCAAATCCACACAGATACCCTCTGTTGGTACAACAAGACTAAGAAACATCACTTCTTTTAGCCAGAACTCGCATTTACTTAACTTTACATAAAGCTTTTTATTTCTAAGAATCTGTAGGACAATTTAAGATGCTCATCATGATTAGTCTCAATCTTTGAGTAAACCAAAATACCATCAATAAACACCACGACAAACTGATCCAAGAATGGATGAAACACCCTATTCATCAGGTCCATGAACACAATAGGGGCATTCGTCAAACCAAACAACATTACTAGGAACTCATAGTACCCATATCGAGTCCTGAATGCAGTCTTAGGCATATATGACTCATTCACTTCTAGTTGATAATACTCAAACCTCAAATTAAGCTAAGAGAACACTGTCATTCCACGAAACTGGTCAAACACGCCATTGATCCTTAGCAGAGGATACTTATTCTTAATGGTCAACCTGTTCAACTACCGGTAATTAATACACAAACTTAGTGTTCCATCCTTCTTAACAAACACAATCGAGGCTCCCCAAGGTAACACACTAGGTCTTATGAACCCTCAATCCAAAAGTTCCTAAATTTGAACTTTAAGTTCCTTTAGTTTTTTAGGTGTCATGCGGTAAGGAGCAATAGACATCGGTGTAGTTCCAAGAAACACCTTAATTTTGAACTCAACCTCTTGATCAAGAGGTAATCCTAGTAATTCTTCGAGAAAAATATATGAAAACTCCCTTACAATACAGATACTATCTACAGTCAGATTACTCGTATTTGTATTCAGAACGTAAGCCATATACACTTCACAACCCTTCCAAACTAGTTTCCTCGCTACCATAGTTGAGATCACATTAGACATATAATCTCTTTGTTCCCCTACAATAAAAATCTCTTTTTCGTTAGTTGCCTTCAAAGTCACTCTCTTAGTTGCACATTCTAGACTTACACGATGTTCAACCAACTAGTCCATCCCCAGAATCAAGTCGAACTCCCTAAAAGGTTACTCCATCAAATTGGTTGGAAACACTTTACCTTGAATCTTCAACGGACATCTCATATAAACCTTACTCACCATCACAGATTGCCCCAATAGAGTAACAATAGTAACATTACTAATAATTTCCTGTACCTTAATTCCCAGTTTATCAAACACCATACTAGAGACATGGAATAAGCAAAAACAATATCAATCAAAGAAAAGTACGATATAGACTAAATTGTAAAGGTACTTGCAATGACTTCAGATGCGTCACGATCCTCTCAACACCTACTTGCATAAACTAGTTCAATTGTCTAGTCTCACTCCTAGTTGGGTTCTGACCCGTGCTCTCTAACCTTGACCCACTATATTTGTTACACCAGTTGTAACTCTAGAACCACAATTCCTACCCTAACCACGACCTATTAGAGATAAATGTCCAGAACCCTGAGTATAAATCGTCGCTTGCATTCAATCAATAAGCCGTGGACAATCTTTCACTCGATACTCAATAAATTAATATCTCAAACATGCCCCAAACTTCTTCCAACACTCTCCTAGATGTCGTCTATAACAATATGCACAAATCAAAATCCTCCCCGATCTAGATGAACCTCCAACACTACCCCCTATAATACTCTCCTATGATCTGCCCTCCCTGGCTCGCTTCAAATGTAGCACCCAAATTTTTAATAACCTAAAATTTAGAATGATTAAGGGATTAAATTGACTAGGATCACAAGCTAGTGGCCTATATTGGAAATAATGAGAGAGCCAAAAATTGAATTGGACATGGTTGAAATTTAATTATGGTTCGGTTAGGATAGAACCAGTCAGTTCCTTAGTGGGATACTTCATAATTAGTCATTGGCGGCTCGTATAGGATTGGAAGTAGCACGTAAAGGGATATAAATAGTTGGGAGATGGCTCCCATACATGATTTTTTTCTCAACCTTGTCCAATTTCTCCTATTCTTCATCTTCTTCGGTAGCTCAAAGAACGAGCAGCCATAGAAGGTTGTGCATAGACTAAAATTCATGAGGATGAAGCTGGAAAAGTAGGTAAACTAGCAAGCGGGTAAGGTTCTTAACCCTTCTGCGTATGTAGGATTAATTTTGTAACAGCCCAAAATTGACCCTAGTCGGGAAGTGGTTTCGGGACCGCTAAACCGAGTCACCGAAATGTTTGAATGTGATAATTATTGTCTAGAATATGTAATTATGAATGTGTGAAAATTTCAAGCTTCGATTTAGTCGATTGCATGTGAATTTAGTCAATAGGACTTATGCGAGAAAATTTTAAAATGTGATAGGTCAATGCGTAAGGACCTATTAGTGCATGTGGAAAAAGGGGAGGACTTGCATGTCAAATTTCCCCCCCTTTTTATAGTGGCCGGCTATGACAAATAAGGTGGACAAGGTGTGATGGGCAAAACATGTCATAGACATGTTTTGTTGGTGCATCATGGGATGAATAACAAAATAAAAAGTTAGTAATAAAGAAATGGAAAAAAAAGAATGATGAAAGGGAAAAAAAAAAGGATCATCATTCATGTTCTTGCTAGCCGAATCTAAAGAAGAAAGAAAAAAAATTGTTCATCTTTTATCATCCTTGGCCGAAAATGCTAAGAAGAAGGGGGAAGGGGAAGTAAAACATTCGGCCACTCCTTCTAGTCTTGAATAAGGTATGTAATGCATGGTAGCTTTTGGAAATTGTTGAATGTATTAAGCTAGTTACTAAGTCCCTTAGTTAGCCCATGTTCAAATCTTGAATCTTGTTGGTAACATGAGCAATCGGTCATCTTAAGTCACTATTAAGGTAAGGAAGTTGTACTAGCTTTTGAAATTTTAGTTAATATTGAGTGAGTTATCAAGTGATTTTTGTAAACCATGTTGAAATTTCGATTTTGGGGGTAAGTATGGTTTTCGGCTATAAAAGATTAATAATGGTGATGATTGTGTTTCATGCTAAACTTAGATGAAATTGTGTGATTAGATAAATTAAAGGTAATAGTATAGTTGATGAATATATATAGATATACATATTCGGCCATCACTTAGGAGCTTATGTGATGTTGAGTTTAAGCTTTGCATATTCGGCTATATATATATATATACATATATATGTAAGCCCATTCGTGATATTACCTTAGGACTATGTATATATAACCGACAAAAAATGGGAAAAACTAGCAAAGGTGAATGCCGAATGAGCTATAGGAGGTGTGGATGACTTTTATGCATGTGGGTGTGTGTGTATGCCATTTAGTTGGCGACATTCGGCATTTCTTAATTAACATTAGAGATGAGTGAATGAAATCGGCATGTGTATTTGTGAAAATGCCGAATGTGAACTTGGATAATATTGAGTAATGTATGTGCTTTAAAATGATGGAATGGAGTGGATGCTTTAAATGTGTTATGAACAATTATAAGTTAAATTAAGGTTTGCTAAATTACCATTGTCATTGCCGAATATACAAACATACATATGCATGTGTAATTGAAGTATGAATGTTTAGCAAGATGGTTAAACTAGTTAATTTATCGATTTAGCTCAAGAAGCTAAAGGTGGAGAGGCAAGCAAGGGCAAAGAAAAGATCATCGAGTAACCGAGTTGGAACCGTTTTACCCAACACAAAGTAAGTCAGCAAGCATATATTTTGTATTGATCTAAATAAACATAATGTCTATGTAATCATGCTGA